>NC_073691.1:8412072-8587072 GCF_029784155.1 Uranotaenia lowii
GGTAGGAAGGAATAGGTATCTCATTAACTTTCTAAAGTTTTAGCTATCCTATTTTTAACGATTTATTTTTCTTAACATAGATTATTATATAACCCATCCTGCTACTCTTTGGGCGGTGTGTGATTTACTACTTGATTTCGTTTCATCCTAACTTGATCCCTAAAACGTGTGTTTGCTTGTCCGTTTGAATTAAATTGTATTAATAATGAATAATGAATGTTTCATAAACTTTTTTTTTATTATTGTTATTATTGTTGTTGAGTGTTGATGTGTGTCAAAATTTATTTGCCGTGTGTCTGATTCTGGTAACAATATGTTTCGCTAAAGGCTAGTTTGAATGTAAAAATTGACTCAACAACAGTAAGTAATAATTCGAATCTAAAAATACGTGGAGGCGTGTGCTACAAACATGTAAGTGTAAGTGATTACAAACTTTGTTACTAATTTTCTATTTTTCCTTGAGGTCTGCTCAGTTTTAGAAAAACGGTTACTTAAGTTGCGATATTGTTGACGATCGTTGTGACTGGATGTTCCTTAGCTATTTTTATGAGTGTATTTATTTGAGGTGCTCAGCTTCCTTTTATGATCAGGACTTTGCGCTTGCTTAAAAGTTCACTTTGGAATTGATTACTTCAATAGTAATTTTATTGATGCTAGTGATTTTTTGTGTTAAGTTATAGCTGCTCGATCTACACGTAAAAGGTATATCACTAATCGCTTGAGTTCACGAATGCTGAATAAGTATATTGTGGTTTTACATTTTAAAACTTCCTATTGAAATAATGCACGATTTTCTAGAGGAACTAGCTAGATTCACATTTCATTCAAGAGGCTATCGGTTTCTTGAAACAGTTTGTCAGAAAAGTTTCTTGATTCTAAAATTTGGAAAGTTCACACTTGGTAGCTAAAATCTGGCCTTCACAATTGCTTAGAGTTCTTTTGTTACGGGATATATTGTTTAAAGTTTAAAATTCCTATAACCAAGCATAAAGTCTTTGTAAAAATATAGGATCCTCTTTCAAGCCTAAACAGGCACTCCGGTACGATCTTTGATTTTTCCCATCACGCTGGAATGCATTTTGGAGTAACCTCCGCTGCTGTGTGATTTGGTCAGCTTCAGCGGTTCATGAACGTACCCGGAATGGTGATTATTCAACTGATGGGCACTTCCGCCGGTGCTCATTCCCGTAGTGGTCGGTTCCGCACTTCTGAAAAACACCGGGGAAGAGCTATCTGCACCCCTGCCGGATGACTGAGGACTTCCGCCATCATCACCCGGCTTGCTAAGATCCTCGACGCCACCACCGGCCGATGAAGCTGATGGTGGGGCCACTGGTCCCGCATTGATACGTTCTAGCTCTTCGTCTATGCTCTTGAACTGCCAGCTCCAGTTGGCACGATACAGAAACGGACGATGGTCGAAGCGGTTATCATCTGGGCTGTACGATTCCGCATGATACGAAGGCGTCAGCACCGTCATCTTGTGTCGATTGATGGCGTAACAACGGAAGAAGTGCTTCACTTTGTCGGAAATCTCTCTAGGGGTGCAGTTGTCGCGCCACGTGGACACCAACTTGCAGAACATGCTGTAGGGTCCGCAGAACGATTGCTTTCTTAGGCGGCCAAACTCGGACAGTTCGTCATACGTCATGCCCATATCCTCTTCGTCCGTTTGGGCTAGCACACCTTCCCGCAGTGGTTCTAACTCGGCCGTTGGAGGTGCCTCCACAATTTCACCCACTATGGGCAAATCAAATCTACAATTTAAAAAAATTAGGAAATTTCAAAATGTAATCTAAGTCATGTTTTACCTCTCTTTAGCGTACAGCAAGAACCTTCTCAAATCCTTCTTCGAGATTCCTCCGATGGGATTTATATCAGCCGAGGAGCAATCGTATTTGGTCATATATCCTCGCAAGGCCTCGTCAACATTGGCCGACCCGAGAACCAAGAGACCACCGGGCCTGTTTCTTACCCACAACATAAGCTGAGCAAATAGATAGGACAAAACCATTCGAGTGCGGGCTTGAATGTTTTGCAGCGCCAAATTCTGCCTGGGGCAACCACCCTTGCTCTTAAACACCGGCTTCATTCCCGTCACCAGCTGGAATATCCCCAGCAGGGCGCTCACAGCCCCATCGATATTTAGCTCCAAATGATAACTGCCAAGTTGGCTTGCCAAAGCATTAGCCCGACGTCTGGTTTCATCGCTCGAATTCTCACTTCCCATGTAACAGGTTACCAAAAGGCGACCGCATAAGGCAGCTGGACTGTCCGGCACGAACTCCGGGTCGCAGAGTATCTTTCTGATGTCGTGCAACACCTGAACATCTCCGAGCGAAACAGATTTTACTACAAGGCGACACATCGAATATACTATAATGGCAGTGCTGCTCGAATCCACACCACCGCTCAATGGCAGGAAAAATCCTCCTTGACCAGATCGGCGAAGATAGTCCCACAACCAGCAAGCGGGACCTAAGGCAATTTCTTCCTCCGGAGTATGATACATTCCTTCAATTGGCGAACTCGTTGCCAGGTTCAGATCCAGTGGGTGCGACAATTCACAGTTCACGTCCACTCGGGGATATGTTGGAGTCGAAGCGGCGACCGTACAGCGGGAACGCAAGGCAACTCGATACGAGCGGATGTCCTCCAGGTCGATCGTTGCCGTCGTAACCTCCACGTCTTCCAGAGCAAACTGCTTTCCCCTGGCCACGATCTGACCATTGAGAGCTACCGCCGAACATCCATTGAAATAAACCCGCTGACCGTCGCAACCCCTCAAATTGCTAAACAGATAGGCACCACCGGCTTTGAAACTGGCATTCCGAATCAGATCCGTGGTTATGTAAGACTTTCGCAGTTCCATGTAGCTACCGGAGCCGTTGACTATTATTTCCACCCCGGACAGGGACATCTCAATGTGGGTGCTGTGCGGATTCCACAGCTCTTCGCAGATTTCATATCCCAGACAGGTGTCCCGAGTGGCGATCACGGCATCCCCAATCGGAACCGTACGCTGACCGGTGGCCGCGGAAATCATGCGTGGTAAATAGTAGTCCTCCACTTGGCGTTTCTAAAAAAATGTAAGTATTTAGTTTTTTCTACTTAAGAACTCAAATAACCTTACCTTGGTCCAGGCGGTGAACCAGCGCGTCTCCCGATAATTTCCATCGTCGCACATGGCCATCTTCGGGCGGACCAACAGGATCTGCTTGTTGTGGAACACTACCCGGCAGTTGTACGATACGTTGCGGTGCTGAACCGGCATTCCGACGTCGATCAGCATGTTCTGGCAGACCGGGGACATCATGATCTCGAGTAGGATCTCCCACGAGTGCAGGTAGGTGTCCGGCTCCCGAAAGTGGTCCTCGCAGCTGTAACCACTGGAAGCGAAAGGGTGGAAATCACAGAATCAAGCGTGAAATTATGAGAATGAGCCTAAATTTAGTAGATATTGAAATTCGCTGGTGATATCTAAGAACCTGCCGGACATTTGCCAAAAAGGAACCCTTTTATCTTTCACATTGGGGTCATTGACTCTGCAATTCCCTCTATTTACAACGAAAGAAGTGTGAACACAAGCTCCTATCTTCGCAGGTTTATTGAAGCGAAGCAATCCATGAAAAGGATTGACAAACGATCCAGAACTTTTTGATTTCCTAATTCATAACCATACTGCCAAGATATAAAGACGTTTTTAATACATTAAGGACAGCGATAAAATCTAAGGAAAAGGAAAAACCGTGATTCGGCAATCTATATCTCAGAAACTACTACTACCGAACAAAATTCTACAAATTTAGCATCTTTGAATTGCCAAAAGTATTGTGTTTAGTTTTGTCCAACATAGTTTCATCGCTGACCATAGTTTCATTATTTAATTCATTCAAACCCACTTGAAGCTTTTATCTTTAGCCACATCAAGTATTCAAGCTTCATTTCAAAAGACGGCATTCCGCAGCTATTATTTATTTATTTATTTATTTTCATAGTATTCCGTCTCACGACATAATTTGACGAACAGAATTCCTAAAATTCACTCGATCCATGGCAACGGTTTTCCAATTTCTCGGACACGCTACACTTGGTCTAACCACCTCACTCGTTGCGCCCCTGCTTGTCTCGTTCCTACCGGATTCGTAGCGAACACCTGTTTTGCAGGACTGCTATTCGGCATTCTCGCAACATGTCCTGCCCAGCGAATCCAGCCAGCCTTCACCACCTTCTGGATACTGGGTTCGCCGTATAGTCGCGCTGGCTCGTGGTTCATCCTTCGCCTCCGTCGCTGTTTGGCCCCAATTATGGGCCTTATTACATAAGACGAGTCACGAGTCATTTTACTCGAGTGAGCCATTTTGGTATTACAGTAGTCGAGTCGAGTCGAATTTCAGTCGAGTAGCTCGACTAAATCGACTGCTTGAAGGTTCGTGACTCAGCTGTTTCACTCGACTACCGTAATACGACATTTCGCTCGACTCGACAGTGACTGGAGTCGAGTCGAGTTATTCCACTCGTCCTATGTAATAGGGCCCTATGAAACCTGGAATTCCGCGTGAAGCTGTTCCTGGACGTAGTCTCTGAAACCCTGCGAGAAGGTACTGTACCTTAAAATGAGCAGCACGGACGAAATGGCGACAGACAGACCGGAAGACGAATACCTGGGCATAGTACGGGAAAAGAAAACGGCGAGGACTATATGGAAAGCCCTGGAGGAAACGTTCGCTGCGAAATCGGTAGCGAGTCAAACGATACTCCGGAAGTAATTGGGTCGGCTTCGGATGAAGGAAGAATCCTCGTAACGAATTATTTTTGAGTTCTTGTGTAATCACTGATGAACAGAAAAAGGGTTCATAATAATTTATGCCCCTTTTTCTCCCGGAGAGGTGGATATTGTAACCTCCTACTCGGTTACAACCTGCATTTTATGCATTTCGGTGGCAGTTTTGCCCTGAAAATGATAAAATGTAGATAAATGTAAATTTACACGCAGTAAATGTTTTGGATTATATTTAATTTTAAATCTTAATTTAATTTGGGCATTTGAGTTTAGGATAGGAATAGGAGGGTAGCAGATTTTCTCAGTGCAGCAGAGTAGGTTGACTCAACTGCTAGAAAATTGATGTAGCCGAGACACAAACCGCGCCAGACACAATCCGCGCCACATGCGGAAACACTGTGGAGAATTCGTGGTCCAATCACAAGCGTCGACGTCACCGATTGGTCCTACCGGAGGAGGTGATAAAATACCGACGCACCAATGGGCCGGGCTCTTTTATCCCTTGGGAACGCGAGTCCGCAAGTCGTTCGACAGTTGTGCGCGCTTATTTTAATCCGCCAACCAGTTCCGCCATCCAAGCGTCGTGAAAAGTAAAGACCTTGGTGGTGCAAGTGCAAGTGAAAATTGCAACAGGTACGGTGAATAATCGAGTGCCTATAGTGCGTCCCAAGAGGGTCGAACAGCCGTCCGTCAACATACGGCTGAAGACACCGGCCGTCCGTCAACATACGGCCAAGGACCAACCGTGAAAACTGCGGTTTTCATCCACCATCTCCCTCTCGGAAATAGGCCTGGGTCGACGCAAGTCAAGAGCGTCTGACTGGCCCTTCTGAGGGAATCCGAGGCCGAGAAAGAAGCCCTGACAGCACGCCAGGGTATTAGTATCCCCGGCGAAACTCCAAGTTCCAGACACGTGGTACCACGGCAGCGAGTTCCAGCAGGTGTCCGGCAGCACCGACGGGTCCAGAAGCAGATAAGCAGTGAGTCAAAGAAAAGGTTTTTTAAATAATAAATTAGATTCGTCTTTTCCTAAGTTTTCTTGCTTTTATTCAATACAAGTAATTTTTAATTGCCCCTTAAAGATTTTGGTACTTTATTGCGTGCACCGAAAAGCCTTAAATACGGGTTCTAACTGGGTGGGAGGTAACGACATCGAACAGGTGAGTAAGTGTTCCCTAACTACGACGAGCCGACCCTGAGATTGGCTGGAGTCCTGAGCTAGCCGAAGGCCTAGTTACAACCCAAAATCGACGAAGTGTGTGTTTGTCGGTTATGCCGAGGACATAAAAGGGTATCGACTTTACGATCCGGAGAGCAACGACATCATTATCAGCCGTGATGTCAAGATCCTGGACGAGGGCCGAAGCGAGGCGTCAGCATCTGAAAAAGGAAGCAAAATTGAGTTTTTGGAAATTGAATTTTCGGACGAGATGGTCACCGAAGCGAGAGGTGATTTGCCAGCGAGAACAAGTTCGTCCATTCCGGTGCAACCCGAGCCGGAGCAGGATGAGGCTGCAGAGCATTCAACTGTCGAACGAATGGCGAACAACAGCAGCAGTTCCGAAAGTGAATTCGAGGATGCAGATGGCGACATCGCGCTCCCGCCGCAATCAAAAAGACCAGCTGAAATAGAGCATGTGTCGAGGCGCAGCGGTAGGGAGCGCCAACCTCCAGGCAAGTACAAAGATTTTGTTACTTATAGCACGTTTATTGGCCAAAACCTTTCCCAACAGTCGACAATTGCACGGGGCGGTGCACGAGGTGCCGCAGTTTCGGATGTCAAGACGATGGACGATCCGATTACGTACAAAGAGGCGTTGCGTAGACCAGATCGAGAGCTGTGGGTAGCGGCAATGCGAGAGGAAATCAGCGCGTTGGAGGCCAACCAAACGTGGACGTTGGAAGAATTACCGAAGGGCGGAAAAGCGATCAAAAATAAGTGGGTCTTCAAAACGAAGCGTGGACCCGATAGCCAGATCGAGCGGTATAAGGCGCGCTTGGTCGTTAAAGGGTGCGCACAGCGACCGGGCATAGACTACGACGAAGTTTACTCACCGGTGGTCCGGTACTCAACCATAAGGTACCTGATGGCGTTGGCGACAAAGTTTGATCTCGACGTGGACCAAATGGATGCGGTCACAGCTTTTCTGCAAGGCAGACTCAACGACGAGGTAATCCATATGGAGCAGCCCGAAGGTTTTCAGCAAGACAGGACGAAGGTGTGCCGACTTAGAAAAGCGCTTTACGGATTGAAACAATCCAGTCGTGTCTGGAATCAGCAGCTAGACGAGGCGTTACGGGAGTTCGGACTGGACAAATCTAAAGTTGATCCATGTCTGTACTTCTCCATCGATGAGGACAGAATGTTGTTCGTCACTATTTATGTGGACGACTTTCTGATTTTCACCAACAACGCAGAACTGAAGATGCGGCTGAAAAGATTTTTGAGCACACGGTTCCAGATGAAAGATCTGGGCGAAGCGAAGTTGTGCCTGGGACTGAGGATCAGCAGGAATCGAGAACGTGGTGAATTGACTCTTGACCAACAGAATTACATCGAAGAAGTTTTGGACAGATTTCACATGAGAAGTTGTCATCCTGTGAGTACACCGTTTGAGGACGATTGGACAAATCGATGTCACCGCAGAAACCAGAAGAGGAAGAACGAATGAAGAAGGTTCCCTACAAGGAAGCTGTAGGATGTCTCCAGTATATTGCGCAAGCAACACGTCCGGATATCAGCTACGCGGTGAATGCAGTCAGCGAGTTCAACAGCAATCCGGGACCAAAGCACTGGGACGCAGTGAAAAAAATTCTACGATACCTGAAGGGAACGGCGAGCCATCGGCTGCGGTACAGCAAGCAAGGCAACGGAGAGCTAGTTGGCTACACCGATGCAGATTGGGAAGGAGACAAGGACACAGCGAGATCGACGACGGGATACGTGTTCATTTTCCAAGGTGGTGCTATCTCTTGGAACGTGAAACGCCAGTCAACGGTAGCTTTATCAAGTTGCGAGACTGAATACATGGCGATGTCGAGGACGATCCAGAAGGCGTTGTGGTGGCAGAATTTATTGAAACAAATTTCCGGAGAAATTGTTGTACCAATCCTGTGCGACAATCAATCTGCCATCTGCATAGCCAAGAACGGATGCTACAACCCGAGGACGAAGCATGTGGACATTCGCTATCATTTTGTCCACGAAGCGATCGATGACGGTAAGGTAGCGGTAGACTACGTCAACACGAAGGAGCAAGTCGCAGACGGATTCACCAAGCCCTTGGTTAAAGCTGGAATCGACAAGATGAAGCAGATGCTAGGGATCGAGGATTAGGGAGGAGTGTTGGCGAAATAATCCGCGATCACAGCAGTCTGATGTTTAGTCATAGTTACCTTAGTACATAGTTACGAATAAAATTTTCATTCCACTGTTAACGTTCAACCTTAACGGACGTATTTTACTTTGCGAGAAAGTCGTTGCACATATACCCGGAACCGGTAACGTCGAAACTCGTAAGTTTTTAAATGAACTGCTTAGCGTCAGAACCTCGTCACATACAATCGATGCCGTTGTTGAACGGGTCTTACATTAGACTGCGTCGAATGACCTATTTTTTATTTTTCAAGTTTTGATTAGAAAGTTTGCCGCATTTAAAAAAAATACGTCGCATTTAAAAATTCTCTTCTAAATAAAAAAAACAACATGATTTTTCTTTCAACTGTGGAATCGAGCGATCGATATCGTGTGATAAAAGTAGAGTTAATTTCTGACACCTAGCATTGAATATGGAAAAAATAGGAAGGAGACTCTTTTGTGATTTTGATTCTTTTTACAAAAGTAATAAATGGTAATAAAGTAATAAAGGAGTAAAATGCATTGAGTTTAACGACCTAGTCTCAGAAAGTTGTTTTTTTTTTCTGAATGTTATCCTTCCTTCAACTGCACTTGAAATAATCTCAAAATACTGTTGAGATCATTGTTTCCAATCGGTGAACTCGATTTGAGAATGTGATCAATTACCATTTTCAACCTGAAAAAACGGCAGTCCCGTGCTAAAATAACGTCGTCGTTGCATAAGCACCGTCGATGCAGCTGCTCAGCTTACCTCACTTCCAGCTCCGGCCCGGTCCGGTAGGTGGCGCCCAGCTCCCGTGCCTCCAGAATCGATTCCATGATTCGAGACATGTTACCCTCGAAGTCCAGGGCCCACTGGTTCAGGGTGGCCACCGCAACCGTCACTTTTCGACCCATTTTGCGTCGTCGCTTCGCCGGGTTGTTGCTGTTCTGTAAATGGAAAGAATGGGAAAAAATTAAATTAAAATTGTTGCTCTTTTATCGGTAGAAAAATGTGCTTTTAAAATTAACTCTTTGATCTCGAAAGCTAAAAAGCCGCCTCCGGTGGGGAAACAAATGCCAACTGTGTTGTACTGTGCTGCAAAGCAAGCCATGGCTCACAGAAAAAAAAACAACAGGAAACAACACCAGAGAATACAAAAAAAAACATTGACAAATACTAACAAGCATAGCTGGCTGTGACTTATTTTTATAACTGCCTCTTAGTGCTTATAGCGAAATTGTCGTGTAGAAAGCCCGTAAAACTGCCACAGGACGCGAGCGGAAAAGTATATGAGAACACAAAAAGAAAAACCAACGCAAAGGATTTCCGTTTTCCTTTGATGTGTTTTATTTTTCTCTGGCTGGACGACGAAATGGAAAAAGCTCACCACATCCGCTCGCTCACTAGTGTTGTGCTGGCTGGCTGGCTGGCTGACAAAAAAAAAGAACGTGGCGAACGTTTCAACCGACCACCGAAGAGTACGGAAAGTTGCTACTACTGCTGCTATTTTACTAACGACCTGCTACCGGATGGCGAAGAAAATTTCCCCAACGGCTTTCCTTCCATCCACCCAAACGCGAACAAACGTCGTCAGTGAGAAAGAATAATGAGTCAGTATATACGCCCGTTGGCGGTAAAATTATCGACTAAACAACATTTGAGGCTACCTACTAGTTGTTGTAGTCTTTCGTTTTTAGTCTACGCTCGATGCTCTTCTCAGTAGACTCAGGTTCAAAGACCAACAACAATTCTTCATAGCAACTAGCGCAGAGTGCCATGGATTTAGCTTTTGTTTTAATTTGCGTAACCCCGGGCAACGGATTCTCGGAGTTCGGGTTCTGCTGTGTTGTTTTGTTTCCTCCTTCCAACCAAGTGGAATCCGAAGAACGTTTCTAGCTAAATAATAATGTTGAAGAATTCTCTCTTCTGTTACCCTACCTAATGTCAGAATACTTTGCTCTGACGTGCGGGAAGCATTGCTTTAATCCGCTCGTTGAGGGTTAGGTACCTACTGCTCTACTTAGCGGAATGCTTATGGCAGAAATAATCTTTTTCTGTGCTTTTCGAAGCCTGCTTTGATTGGCTACTAAAGTAGTCATTTTTGTTTTTTTATTAATTTTATTTCATTATTTTTGTCATCTGAGCAATTTTGATAATTTTTTAGACATTTCTATCATTTTTATCATTTTTGTAATTCAGGATTTTTTTTTGTGATTTTCGCCATTTTTTTGTCATTTTTGTCATTAATGTCGTTTGTGTCATTTTTGAAATTTATATTCATTTTAGTCATTTTTTATCATTTTTGTCATTTTTGCAATTCATGACATTTTTTGTGATTTTCGCCATTTTTTGTCATTTTTGTTATTTCTGTCATTTTTGTCATTTTTATCATTTTTGTCGTTTTTTGTCATTTTTGTCATTTTTATCATTTTTGTCATTTTTGCAATTCATGACATTTTTGTCATTTTGTTCATTTTTGTCATTTTTGTTATTTTTGTCATTTTTGTCATTTTTTGTAATTTTTGTAATTTTTGTATTTTTGTCAATTTTTATCATTTTTGTCATTTTTGTCGATTTTTATCATTTTTGTCATTTTTTCATCATTTTTGTCATTTTTTATCATTTTTGTCATTTTTGTCATTTTTATCATTTTTGTCATTTTTTATCATTTTTGTCATTTTTGTCATTTTTGTCATTTTTGACATTTTTGTCATTTTCGTCAGTTTTTGTCATTTTTGTCATTTTGTCATTTTTGTCATTTTTTGTCATTTTTGTTACTTTTTTTCATTTCTGTAAATTTTTGTCATTTTTGTCATTTTTGTCATTTTTGTAATTTTTGTCATTTGTGTCCATTTGTGTCGTTTGTGTCATTTGTGTCTTTTTTGTCATTTTTGTCATTTTTTTATCTTGCCATTTTTGTCATTTTTGTAATTTTTGTCATTTTTGTCATTTTTGTCATTTTTGTCATTTTTGTAATTTTGGTCATTTTGATCATTTTGATCATTTTTGTCATTTTTGGGTTTTTTTTTTATTTTTGCGGTTTTTGTCAATTTGATCATTTTTGTCATTTTGATTATTTTTGACTTTTTTGTAATTTTTGGCCATGGTAGTATGTTTCTAGAAATTAGAATTAGGGATACTAAAATTCGAAAAAAATAGCTCACCGGGAGGGAGTCTCTGGCCAGAACAAAACAACTTGCGGTAACGGTTGTGGTGATGTATCTTGGAAGTGGTGTGAGTGTTGATCCGTTTCGTTTGTTTCCACAGATCCAGAACCATACACAGCAAAAAAAATTCTAAAAGTATACGCAATCTAAAACGTGTGGCATCTATTTTTTTCCCCAGTGTAATTCAAAAAAGATGTAATTTCAAACTACTTTTGCTCTATTTCGTCGTTTTTTTTTAAAAAAAGTGTAAAATTAAATTTTTTTGCAATAAATTTACACTACATGATCTAGAAAGCAACGTTGGCAGATAATTTTACATCAATAGTGATGTAAAATATGACAGGTCCGTTGTTTTCCTTTCTTTCGCGGCTAAAGTTTATTTGTTCTCACTCGAGCTGATGATAGGGAATGTAAAAAAGTGAAAGTCTGTCAAAAATGGGAACTCATGCCCCAGCCCCTGCCGTATAAGTTCGCAGAAGGTGTAACTTCGAGCCTTCACAAAGGACACCGCACGAGCACGGTATGCTGAATTTGCTGTAATCATAAAAACCCGAGAGCCACGGAATTCCGAAAGGATTAAGGTAAATAATTTGAAATCCAGAAAAAAAACAAAGGATGACGAAATCAAACAGTATTCTCTCTTTTTTCTTCCAGTGACGTGGATCCGAATTGTACAAAAAGAAATCCTTCCACATATATAACAATATGCGACTGGTGACACTGACCAGGATGGACATCTTCGTCATCGTTTGATGCAACTTTCGGCGCTGTCCATAATTTGGTGAAAAATTTTATTTTACTGTTAATGCTTTGTTTGAAAATAAATGTCCATGAAAAAATAATCATTGTTTGTATTTTTATTAATTTTTGAAACCTGAAAATTTACTAAAAATTGCAAATATCCCAATGAATTCTAAAATTTTACATCACTGTGTATTTTTACACGACAGTAAGCCGTTCCATTTTCGTGCATCGCTTTCGATCTAAATTTACACGCCGTGATAGAATTTTAGATAAAAAACGATGTTCCGTTTTCGTGCATCGTTTTCCGATCTAAAATTACACGAATTATTTTTGCTGTGTAGAATTGCGGTACATTTTTCGAATTCCATATCGAGCGTGATACGGAAACCAAATGCCAGAAATCTTCCCCAACAGCGACATAATCTAAAGAATTTGTACCAAAACAATCCCTCCGGAATGGTTTTCGTGAGTTTAAGCAGCTGGCGTAGCCGAGACCGAGGACTTGATCAAAATCACTGGGATCACTGGGTTTAGAAGGAATAACGCACTTTCGGAGATGTGAATTCACTTCAAGGGCAAGTTTTGTTTTGATTATTTTTATAAACCATAATAAATGACCTCAGATTAGGCAAAATGTAGGCACTAAGCAACTGTCTTATTCACACGTTTATTTTAATTCAGTTGTGGAATTCTATTTCATCTACTCTATCCATGCCTTTTCCGGCTTGAGTTTGTTGGGTAGCAACAAAAACGTGAAAGTTTTAGAAACTTTACCGGTCGAGAAAGCGTTGAAACCAAAACAAATTCTGTCGGCAAAGTTTTATAACCATTAATTTAGAGGTCTGAACCCTATTCAACAACAGTCCACAAAGAAGACGAAGAGCGAAAGAAAAAAACGTGGAAAAACCTTACGCCCTCAAGCGTATGTTTTGACCCACAAAGCATAATAGAACCGAACCCGCACACCACATTCGCTCATCGTCCTATCAATTGGTGGATCGTGAGCACGGATATTGAAAAGTTCATGAGCCTGGGGAACGCTTTTCCGGAAAATGCTGCAAATGATTGAAAAAAAAAAACACTAACAGAGAGGAGAGAGTCAAACTTTATCACCCGCAAAGTTTTACCAGCCGACAGCAACCGGAAGTTGAAAAGTTGTGTCTGTATGGAAAAACAACCGGAAGCTTCACCTCCGCGATGAGAACGATATCGGACGTTGGTGTTTGGTTGGTGAAAGTTTGTGTGTCAACCAGGGATGCCAGGTGTTGAGGAGTAAAAATCTGGGCAATTTCGAAAAAAAGTTTGTGTTTGTCTGTGCACAGGGAAGATCTCAAATTTGATACTAAATAAGACATTTGACGGTGCGTGTGAGCGGGGGGGGGGGGGGGGGGGGGGGGGCTCTGTGGTATTCAGGTTATTATCGCGCTAAGAACACTGTTTCCTACCACGTATCATGTTCATCTTATTAAAAAAAAAGAATTGGTAATGAATGCTTGGTGAAATACCAATGAATTACAAGCGAGATTTCAGTCTAATCTGGCACTTACGGATCAAATCCGATGCATAAATCTTGGTTTCATCACTCAATTTTGAAAATCTGTAAAATCTGGGCACTCTCAGCAAAAATCTGGGCAAAATCTGTGTCCTGACCAATATCTGGACGAAGGGTCAAAAGTCTTGGTTTTTACAGACAAATCTGGGCACCTGGCAACCCCAGGTGTCAACTATCAATACGTCACCACCACACGACGGACGACAGCAATAACAAAACAACGCTCTTCGATACCAACAAATATTCATCAAGCAGCTTTTTGTGAGATTTCTAGTAGCGAACAAAATGGACCAGAGAGAGGATCGGTTATTTATAGATTTAAAAGTGCAATTTTTATCGATGCGGGAAACTTTTAGTTGTGATTTTAAAAGTTTTTTTCCTCTAAAAAAAAATTATCGCGCCCTCGCGTGTTAACAGATATTTTCCCTCCTAATCAATTATTGCCTCCATCATCGGTAGATGATTATCAGTTGCGGAGGTATTGAGAACCCATCACAAATGATGGTCATTAACGGAACTGCAGACGTCATGAATCGTAATAACGTTGATGTTGCGATTTCAACCTATAAATATCAATGGATGTTTGGTAGTTTTTAGATCTCTATTGCCGATATTCAAAAATCAGCACTTTCGAAAAAAAAAAATGGGTGGGGAAGGGGAAAAAGGAGGGGGGAGAGGGGAGGGGAATAAAGGGGGGGGGGGAAGGGGGGGGGTGGGGGGGGGCGAAAGGGGGGGGGGGGGAAAGGGGGGGGGGGGGGAGGGGGAAAAAAGGGGGGAGAGGGTGTGAGAGGGGGGAGTGGGGGAGGGAAAAGAGGAGGGGGGGGGGGAGGGGGGGGGGGAAGGGGGGGGGGGGGGGGACAGAAGGCGTCTATCGCCGTATTGGCATATCACGTGCTTTCAGAGAGTTTTCTGTTGCGCAGAGTTCTTTCTGGAGCATAAATACTACAGCGAGTAGTCAGGAGCAGTCAATTTCGTTCCGAAGAATCGTTGCCACGAACAGGAATTGACCGATGGAACGACGATCCGACAGCGTATGAAGTCCAAGCAGGACACAATATTGTGCGTATGCCGATTAATTTTAAGGATTCTCCCAAGGTAGCTCACGACGAGCATAACACACAAACCATTGAATTGCTTCGAAATGCGCTGTTTATTGCTTCAAAGGGCCCTCTAGGTTGGCAGATTCCAATATTGATAGCACCAGTCAGCAGTACAAAGCTCGCAAGCAAACCGGAACAGAGAATTCTTTGCCCAAACATTCGCTTTGCCTTCTCGAGTATCACAGAGTAATGACTCTTAAAAATCATATATGACTGTGTCCAGCAAAAAGCCAAGATGTGCAAACTGCTCGCCCAGAATATTACAATTATGCATGAAGGATTTTTTCTACACCCAAAAGTGATCGCAACGCTCAAAACAAGTTAATTATTAGCGCACCAGTTTAACACTGTGTCCAAGAAGTGTTGCTATTCATAACAAACAACTTGACTGTTTATGACAAAAAATATTTTCAAGTCGTCCGTGTACAGGAGAACTCCACATCCCATGAGCAACAAATTGATGTCGTTACAGAACAGTCTAGGGTCCTCGTTCACACCAAAGAAGGGCACAACCATAGTACATGGAAAATAACAGGTAGGCCATTGCGCTTAACCTCACTTGAAAGCTATGTTAGTTATGTTAGTTATGAAAATTTGGCAGTTTTATATAGAATGGCAATCAAAATTGTTAATTTCTTGGTCATTAGCCATTCGATTCCTTTGAAAAGGGCCTCAGTTTAAAGATTGATTCTTCAGGCTCATCGGAAAGTATCTTTTGCTTTGGATTTTCGGATCTGAACCATAAATAATGAGCATTCAAAAGAAATTTTCATCATCGTTCCTCTTTTTTAAGAGCAAAAAATTAAATATTTTCTTCTGTCTATGTTCAAAATTTGATAAAGATGTAAAATACTTCATATTTCTATGATAAATAATCAATTTGTTTGATTTTTTTGTTCAAACTGCACAAGAAAAAGACCACACAAGGCAAAATAATCACAAAATTTTAGTTTTAAATCGACCAAAAGCCCGTTGCATATTACTTTTGGCGATTTTGAAAAGCCAAATATTGTTCGTTGCATTAAAATGCATCAATGCATATTTTTCTCATAATTTTAATGATTGTCAATTTTAAGAAAAAAATGATTTTCTGAAAAATTCCATACATTTGCCAGTTTTTTCCATAACTATTTTTGGGGCCTCTTACCAATACGTTGAAAGAGACCGGAATAGCCTACCTTGTATATTTCAAAGTACTATGGGGCACAACCAGAATACATCCGCCCTGCAATCTGTCTGTCAAACTACTCGCCTTTTGTCTCCACTCGCTTACTTAGTTCTATCTATATTATTATGTGTCCTTAATGAACAAGACAATGCTAACATGAGAGTCAAGACACTACAATCCCTCTTTTACTTTTTTGTTGTTGTTTATGTGGCTCGTTATCTTGAAATGAAACTTTGTTGGTTCTTTTTTTTTTTTTGGTTAGGACATTGCAGTTCATCATTTGCTTCGATCCTACCTGTCAGGGATGATAAGACGCTGTGACCAACCCAAACATTGTTCCAACTCCAGGAATCAGGATTCCTTCTGTATTGTTATCATATTATTATCATCTCAAGGTGTGTTTAAACGTACACACAGGTAATCAACGAACATTTTCCCTTCTTTTTAACGTTTTTGTCCAATGGCGTGTTGCCACTACGCACATCACGCCTTTACACGTTAGCACTTGGCTTTTGGTATTGTTTCGCGCATTCCCATTTCTAAACCTATGCCATTTGCCAACTATCATAGATACAAATTTTCACCCAATAACAAGCCCGAGAACACCCTGGAAGTGGACCGAAAGTGTGTCTCTGGATTCCTGCTAAAGGTTTTCAACTGCACTGTGGCATGGTCGTCCAAGAAGCAAGGTACGGTTGCGATGTCATCTACAGAAGCAGAATATGTTGCCACGAGCAGCTGTGTAAGCGAATCTATCTGGTTGACCGGACTTCTCTCAGATTCATCTGAAAATTCAAACTTGTTCCATGTTCCTACTTTCGAAGACAATAAGGGCGCAATAGCTATGGCTCAAAAAGAGGAAACCAAACGAGTGAAGCATATAGACGTAAAGTTTCATTTTGTTCGAGACGCTGTAGCTGAAGGACGAGTACAACTGGTTTACGTATCCACTCAAGAATAACAAGCCCGAGAACACCCTGTTCTCCTATAAAAAGGTACATTGTTTCGAATCATTAGGCCCGAGGACAATCTGTTCCCCTCATTGTCCTCTCCTGTCAAACATGTATGTTTTTGCCCGAGAACTTGTTGTCCTCCTCCTGTCAAACAGGTACATTCTTGCCCGAGAACTTATTGTCCTCCTCCTGTCAAACAGGTACATTCTTGCCCGAGAGCTTAATGCCTACTCCTGCCAAACAGGTACATTCTAGCCCGAGGACATATTGTCCTCCTCCTGTCAAACAGGTACATTCTTATACATAAATCCCGAGAACTTACTGTCCTCCTCCTGTCAAACAGGTACATTCTAATCATTTGGCGAGCCCGAAAACAGATGTTCTCCTCCTGTTGAACAGGTACACACTTTCAACGACTTCATTCCCACATCTTTTCGATTTTTTTTTCATGTAGTTTTAGTTTTATGCCGTTTTCGTTTATCTGCACTCGCGCGGGGCAAAACTTTTTCTGAATAAACAAACAGAATCGTTACCCGGGACGATGCAAATATATGGTTGCTATACTCACCCTTATGCTTACCCCCAACACTGACAACTTTTACGGGGTGCAACCGCCTGCTTGAGGTTCAAATCTCGGGCAAAACTAGTGGACTTCTGAATTAATAACCGAACATAATAACAGCAGTTAGGGCAAAACTCGTGGGTAACTAGGTTGCCACTGCCAATAAACGAAAACACTATTAGTAATCAGCTTTGATTTACCTCCTTTGCACTCTTCAAACACTGAAGACTCTCCCTATAGTAAGCCCTCCGATCTCTAACGATCGGTATCAACGATTCCACCATTGTTTATACATGATGTTGTTTATACAAACATCCAGCCCGGACAGAGCCACACTTGTAACGCACTCTAAATCGCCCTGGAATCGGGTGAAAAATACTCGACAAAGATCTTCGAAATGCGCTGTTTGATCTCCCATCGGCAATGTCATCTCAATCCCCCGAAGTGAGAACGATGTAATCCAGGTCCCAGGATGCGATGGTCATATTGCGAGGTTCATCCGAATCCAACGGAGGAGGAGCAGTGGCCATTTCGACACTACGGAATCGATAGCCTCGGGTGCAGGTGTCGCCCTTAAGCCAGTCCACACCTCGTCGCCAATTCTAGGGTCCTCGTTCACACCAAAGAAGAGCACAACCAGAATACATCCGCCCTGCAATCTGTCTGTCAAACTACTCGCCTTTTGTCTCCACTTGCTTACTTAGTTCTATCTATATTATTATATGTCCTTAATGAACAAGACAATGCTAACATGAGAGTCAAGACACTACAAACAGCGTAAACAATAAAGGACCCAAATTACTGCCTTTGGGTGTACCAGACTTTGAAAGGAAGTCAGAGGATTCTGCAAAACCAAGTTTTTCAGCCAATCGACGATCTGTTAGGTAGCTTCTCATCCACACACAATCATTAGGAAAATTCCAAACGATGTAATTTTTTCAGAAGAATATGATGGTTTACAGAATCAAATGCCACCGAAATATTGGTATACACGCGCGTAAGCGGATTCGCCTCATACATCAACATCCTCAAGAAAAGCGATACGATTCGGGAATGAATTGAACTCAGAAGTTAAGAAAATGTCAATTTTGTAATTTTTGTCATTTTTGCCTTTTTATAATTTTTATCATTTTTGTCGACTTTAGAATAGTTGTAGTTTTTGTCATTTTGGCCATTTTGGCCATTTTTGTCATTTTTGTCATTTTTGTCTTTTTTATAATTTTCGTCATTTTTGTCATTTTTGTCATTTTTGTCATTTTTGTCTTTTTTGTATTTTTTTAATTTTGGTCATGTTTGTCATGTCTGTCATTTTTGTGATTTTTGTAATTTTTGTAATTTTTATAATTTTTGTCATATTTGTTATTTTTATCATTTTATGTCATTTTTGTCATTTTGGTTATTTTTGTCATTTTTGTCATTTTTGTCATTTTTGTCATTTTTGTCATTTTTGTCATTTTTGTCATTTCTGTCATTTCTGTCATTTTTGTCATTTGTGTCATTTGTGTCATTTGTGTCATTTGTGTCATTTTTGTCATTTTTGTCATTTTTGTTCTTTTTGTTAACTTTTAAATTTTTGTCATTTTTGTCATTTGTGTTCTTTTTTAAATTTTTGTCATTTTTATCATTTTTGTCATTTTAGTCATTTTAGTCATTTTAGTCATTTTAGTCATTTTAGTCATTTTTGTCATTTTTGTCATTTTTGTCATTTTTGTCATTTTTGTCATTTTTGTCATTTTTGTCATTTTTGTCATTTTTGTCATTTTTGTCATTTTTGTCATTTTTGTCATTTTTGTCATTTTTGTCATTTTTGTCATTTTTGTCATTTTTGTCATTTTTGTCATTTTTGTCATTTTTGTCATTTTTGTCATTTTTGTCATTTTTGTCATTTTTGTCGCTTTTGTCATTTTTGTCATTTTTGTCATTTTTTGTCATTTTTGTCATTTTTGTCATTTTTGTCATTTTTGTCATTTTTGTCATTTTTGTCACTTTTGTCATTTTTGTCATTTTTGTCATTTTTGTCATTTTTGTCATTTTTGTCATTTTTGTCATTTTTGTCATTTTTGTCATTTTTGTCATTTTTGTCATTTTTGTCATTTTTGTCATTTTTGTCATTTTTGTCATTTTTGCCATTTTTGTCATTTTTGTCATTTTTGTCATTTTTGTCATTTTTGTCATTTTTGTCATTTTTGTCATTTTTGTCATTTTTGTCATTTTTGTCATTTTTGTCATTATATCATTTTTGTCATTTTTGTCATTTTTGTCATTTTTGTCATTTTTGTCATTTTTGTCATTTTTGTCATTTTTGTCATTTTTGTCATTTTTGTCATTTTTGTCATTTTTGTCATTTTTGTCATTTTTGTCATTTTTGTCATTTTTGTCATTTTTGTCATTTTTGTCATTTTTGTCATTTTTGTCATTTTTGTCATTTTTGTCATTTTTGTCATTTTTGTCATTTTTGTCATTTTTGTCATTTTTGTCATTTTTGTCATTTTTGTCATTTTTGTCATTTTTGTCATTTTTGTCATTTTTGTCATTTTTGTCATTTTTGTCATTTTTTTCATTTTTGTCATTTTTGTCATTTTTGTCATTTTTGTCATTTTTGTCATTTTTGTCATTTTTGTCATTTTTGTCATTTTTGTCATTTTTGTCATTTTTGTCATTTTTGTCATTTTTGTCATTTTTGTCATTTTTGCCATTTTTTGTCATTTTTGTCAATTTTGTCATTTTAACCATTTTTGTCATTTTTTCCATTTTTATATTTTTTTATATTTTTTTTCATTTTTGTCATTTTGTCATTTTGTCATTTTGTCATCTTATCATTTTATCATTTTGTCATTTTGTCATTATATCATTTTGTCATATTGTCATATTGTCATATTGTCATATTGTCATTTTGTCATTTTGTCATTTTGTCATTTTGTCATTTTGTCATTTTGTCATTTTGTCATTTTGTCATTTTGTCATTTTGTCATTTTGTCATTTTGTCATTTTGTCATTTTGTCATTTTGTCATTTTGTCATTTTGTCATTTTGTCATTTTGTCATTTTGTCATTTTGTCATTTTGTCATTTTGTCATTTTGTCATTTTGTCATTTTGTCATTTTGTCATTTTGTCATTTTGTCATTTTGTCATTTTGTCATTTTGTCATTTTGTCATTTTGTCATTTTGTCATTTTGTCATTTTGTCATTTTGTCATTTTGTCATTTTGTCATTTTGTCATTTTGTCATTTTGTCATTTTGTCATTTTGTCATTTTGTCATTTTGTCATTTTGTCATTTTGTCATTTTGTCATTTTGTCATTTTGTCATTTTGTCATTTTGTCATTTTGTCATTTTGTCATTTTGTCATTTTGTCATTTTGTCATTTTGTCATTTTGTCATTTTGTTATTTTGTCATTTTGTCATTTTGTCATTTTGTCATATTTGTCATGTTTGTCAATTTTGGTCTTTTTGGTCATTTTGTTCATTTTAGTCACTTTTGGGTATTTTGGTCATTTTTGTAATTTCTGCAATTTTTGTAATTTTTTGCATTTTTGTCATTTTTGTCATTTTTGCAATTGTTGTCATTTTTGTCATTTTTACAATTTTTGTTATTTGTCTTTGTTTGTTGTTTTTTTGTTCGTTTTTGTGTTTTTCTGTATTTTAACCCTTCGTTTCATAAAATTACAAATTAGAAACAATTAATGTATAGAAAAATGGAAAAATCGTATTTTATTTAAATTTTTTTCCTTGATGTACTCATCATTTTCAACTGTTTGAAATGATTTTTTAAGAAAAATAAAAAATCATGAAACGAAGAGTTAATTTTTGTTATTTTCAATTTTTTTTTTGTATTTTTTGTCATTTCTTTCAATCATTTTTTTTGTTTTTGTCATTCTCCATCAAATATAGTCAATCGGATTGAGAGAACTGCTAATAGCTGTGAAAGGCATGTTGAGAGAACAGCTCAAATATTTTGGAACATTTTTTTGATTGAGAGAACTGTTCAAAATCAAAGAAATGAGCGTTGAACGAATCGCCTAAATACCGATTGAGAGAACCCTTGATAACGATCAAAAAGCTGGCCTAAACAACTGTTTGAATATTTTGAGGAATTCAAACGTGTTAAGAAAATCGCTTGGAATGGAAAATTTAATTTTTAAACAAGCATGTAGAGAGGACATCAGGATTCGAAATGGCAAATTCGTTGCTATGTTTTTGACAACGCACTCAACGTATGCTAGAATTGCTTCTAAATTCTTTTATCAGTCGATATCAACTGATTGAAAGCTGTGCACTTCTGGGCCGAACGTCGTCGTCGAAAACAATTCGCAAAGTGATCCAAAATTTAGCAGACGCTAAAAGGTGTACTTAGCATACACGATGTAGTAGCAAGTTACAACCGAAAAAACAATTCCGCCGACTACAAACCAGTAACTGACTTTGGATGGAGCCTGGGGGTGGAGGTAGATCCGTTTACTTTAGTTAGAGCTTTGTTGTTTCGCCCCAATCAATGTCACATCAACCGGTCGGTTTGCGATTTTTATTGATTTTGCAGACTTGGATGGTGGTGGACGGATGCAGGAAGGGGTCCGGGAAAAACCCGTTGTGCTGCAGCAATGTAGTAAAAACAGGAAATGGTTGAGCAATTTCGTAAAGCCTATCCATGATTTACGACTCCCCCATTGGAGCTAGAGCTACGGAAAGAGTTCACCGACCTCTGTGCTGTTTTGGAGAAGGAAAAACATAGCTCGTCGTAGTCGTCGATCGGAAGAATTATGCTGCAATTCCGGGAGAAACTTACTACCAAACCAATACTACATTTAGTAGCAAGGGTTAGTGCTTTGGAAAGTTTTTTGATTGCGGTTTTTCCCGTCGTTCCTCTCTTGGTGCGAATGCTTGTGCCTCATTTCGGATTTACTACCCAAAACCGGCAAAAATATAAGAAGGTTTCCCTCTAGTGAAATATGTAGGACCTTTGTGGGGCGCGCACACGTTTAGTAGTGACTAATGGTTGCATGGATAAGAAACTTTCGCGCTACCTACATACATATCGTCGTCAGAATATTTGCAGGAGCGATAAATTTCTTCTTTGGCGGTTCTAATGTCGTTATGGGGTAATTTTTTCCAGTTTTTCGCTTCTTTCCGGAGGGTGAAACACTTTGCCTATATGTACATAGATAGGTACAAAGAACGAAAGAAAGCTCCCGTTCGGGACAAAAAAAGTAAGTTCACAGTCCTCGCGCGAATGCAATAAACTTTGAATTGTTTGCTCAAAAATTCTCGTTCGCTCGTTTTTTTTTTGCCAAAGGGGGTTTCCATTCAATGTTTTTTTGGCTTCTTGTGTTTGGTTGATTTGTCCAAATGGCAATATTCCCATCCGCCACAGATGCAAATTGATTCGTGGGGAACTTACCTTGGCAACTTTTTGTTTGTCTTCTTAGGGCAGTGCAATGGGTGGCTGACTGTGCCCCAAATTCCTTCGTTCACTCAAATGAGTGAACCAAAATTTGTATCACGAAAGTTTTTCCTTCAATCCTTTGTTTGGTCTTGGGATGGAAAAACAAAAGTTGCAGAATGCATCGACCACAAGGTCGAAAATGTTGTGCATAGTTGACGGTTATTTATGGGTTAATTGTTTGGGAATCGATGTCATGCATAGTTTTTTTTTTTTTGTAAATTTAGTGCATTTTTAGAATATGATTCAAACTTTTTTCAGCATTTCAAATCGATGAAAACTTTAGCAATCTTATAGTTCCCTCGCCAACATTGCATTGCTTGAAACAAAACAAGAAAACGTTATCCTTTCAAAAGTTTTCCCTTCGATTCTCTAATTCTGCTCGTTGGGGAAAACATTCATAACCTAAAACTGATTCCCGCTAGAACTCACGGCGGAAGGAAGGCTGAAACCAAACAAAGGCTTTTGGAGCAAACTTTTCATTCAACGAGTATTTTTGTACCATTATTGCACTTTCGTTCCCGTTTCACCTACCCGAATCCGGCTGGAGTTCACTCGACTTGCAAATCGAAGGGGGACGGGGGGAAACTTTTGTCTCCAGCCACTTTGCTTATTTCAATCAGAGCGAAATTTGACAGAAACTTCGCTGCACCCAAGTTCCAGACGCATGGTTTTTGTTTGGTATAAATTGAATGACGATCAACTTCGATGCGTAGAGGAATGGGGACGGGGAAAGTTTTGGATTCAATACCAATGCATACCTTTTCCGGGACCTCGCAAGCAAAAATTTCCTCGGAAACGATGCAAGTTACGAGTTGCTCTAGAAAAACTTGTTGACAAAGTTCCTGAAAAAGCCCCCTCTTCCTAAATAGCTATCTGATTTGGAAGGAAACATTCCAAAGTTCAGGGAAATCAAGGATTTGTGAAAGTTTGTGCCGTTATGAAACTTTGAATGCTGTTTGTGTCCTATCAGTGCGACCTCATTTTGGGAGAAATAAATTATATGACAGACATCCTATAAGAAATGTTTGCTTTTCAATAGAGCAAGGTTCTCAAGTCGAGTCAAGTAAAGTTCCCTTATACCAAATGAAGAGTTATGAGAAATGTTTTGTCCATCTTTTCTAATGCGATAGAGAGGAACATAAATCCTAAATGAGGATTTTTTCCGAAACGTTCGCGAGCCAGGTGTTGGGAACTATTCAATCATACACAACTCCCTTTTTTATTTCCTCATCTGAACTTTCTTTGAAATAACTAAATGAATTATAAAATTTCAGTTTTGGGTCAACTCATAAACTTTGCACGTCTGCTGCTCAACTTGAGCAATCTTCAAGCGATTTTCATCAATTCTGCAAATCTCTTTACACCGAAGTTGGAAACATGCAAAATAGAAATTGGAATAAATAGTGTCAAAAATGATGTTCAATCTAAACAACAATGATCACCCTGAATCGAATGTCACCTTCGTCGACGGGTTGTATCGTACCCATTTTGTTGAATGCTCATGGTTCCCAGTGTAGTGTCTTGACCCTCGCTTTAGCAGTATGTTGTCCTTTAAGAGCAAGTTCACTGATGATGGGAAAAAGTGGTAGAAATTTTGACATTTTGAAAATTTTACCATGTAAAAATATTTTCAAGATCTTTGGACGTTGTATTTTTTTACAGCACTGTTTCTATTTCAGCCGTATGTGATAGAAATATTGCTATCTTTTGCATCACAGCATGCGAAAATACAACACGTGTTGAAGGCCAAAGATCTTGAAACTGTTTTTGCATGGCGAAATTTTCAAAATGTGCAAAAAGTGACAAAATTTCTACCACTTTTTCCCAACATCAGTGAACTTGCTTTAAGAACATAGAATAATATAGGAAGAACCAAGGGGGGTACATAGAAGGTGATACGATCTCTCAAATTTCAGCATCAGCCATGTTGATTGCTTCGTTGCGTTTGTTTACTTTTAATCCATAGAACAGTTGAGACCTAAGCTTGCCTTCTCTTTTCAGCACACTGCTTATTTGAAAACAAAGTTAACGAGCATCACCCCACTTCACCGCGCTCTCCACGCCTACTTACTGTAGAAGTCAGAGAACCTAGTAATGTAATGACCTTGGGAAGAACAAAGCAAGCGAGGGAAGTGAAAAAGGGTAGTTTTTGACAGACAGATAGCGGTACAGATGTGTCTTGCTTGGACTCTAAAATTGGCGACAGGAATGGGATAAGTATTCCGGAAAGCGTTCGAGATGTTGCACAAGGTACTGGTACACATGTTGTCGAATGTGGCTTACGGTTCTGGTCCCGGAGCTTACGGAATTATCGCGTCCACTGCCATTGTTGCGGACCGGGAGAAGGATTCCTTGGAAGAGCTGTTGCTGTGTGTGGGCAGCAATACACCGACAAGTTGGAAAAGAAGGAAAAACAGGTATTCTAGGTCATAAGGCGGGTTTCTTGCCGGAAAGTCCTGGAACGGACATCGAATTGAGTTACTTATCGAGCAGCTGCGATTCGTATGGGGAAGTCAAAATCAGGTACGTGAGAGAAATTTGTTCGTTCGACCCTGAGCCAATTTTCAATTTGTGTCAGAGACTTGAAAATTCGAATCTGATTTTGATAAAAAAAATTTTTTTTTTTAATAACTCACGCATCAGATTGGTGGTTTGACCCGAAGGAAAAAATATATCTTCTGAATTTCAATCAAGTCGAAATGGATAAATGCGATTGGGGACCGTTGTTCTTACGATGATAATGAGATCTAGAGAATTCCTTCGCGTGTTGGCGAGCTGTGCAACCGACATGGGTTGTTTCTTTCCTATTGATAAAAAAGTTTAAGTTAGAAAAGATTTGGCATTGAAGAACTTTGAACGTTTGAAGTGTGCACCTGTTCAACAGGAGGAGAACAGTTGTTCTCGGGTTCAAAAAATGATAAGGATGTACCTGTTTAACAGGAGGAGGACAAATAGTTCTCGGGCACAAGAAATGTACCTGTTTAACAGGAGGAGAACAAGTGGTTCTCGGGTTGTACCTGTTTGACAGGGGGAGAACAATTAGAAAAGGGGGTTTGCAGTGTCTTGACCCTCGCTTTAGCAGTATGTTGTCCTTCAAAAACATAGAATAATATAGGAATAACAAAGCAAGCGAGTTGTAATTATGGAGAAAAATGAATAAACGTTCTCTTTTTAAGTCTACCGTTAACGAGACGAGTTGTATTTTCATTTAAATCCCGAAATCTTATCCTTGGAAAGGTCTGGAAAAAATCATCGGTGCCGTGACCAAGATTTGGTGGCTTTCGCCGGAAGTTTGAAGGTCCTGACACATCAGCGTTATGTCACCATCCTACCGATAACTTTAGATTTATCACGTTACAAACGACCAGAATTTAATCTGACCCTTTTCTCGAGAAATACGACGTCAACCCTACCATAACATTAAGCTGCCCTGGCAAGTGACCCTGAACTTAATTTCATACGTTGTTTACCTGCTCTGCGAAGTAGTTCCACCTCCTCGTGGTGCAGAGTGGAAACGTGTCCACAGACTTGTCACCTGTAGGCGTACGGCCGAGAGAACTACACGTCACACTTGGTGCAGCCAGCCCGCCGACGAGCTGCGTGCCGAGTGTGGCAAAAACGTGGTGCGACTGGGCACCTTGGTACCAGTGCTCAGTTGCAAGAGACGATTTGTGTGAGGACCTCAAGACACGAGGAGAGGTGGGTAGAGTTGCCTCGAATTGTGTCAAGAGGATGAGCGTAAGAAGGTCTCGAGTCACGAGGAGAGACGGGTCATGACGTCTCGAATTGTGACAAGAGGCCGTATGTGGGACTCGAGTCACGAGTAGCGGCGAACGGACTGCCAACCCGTGAGTCGTGAATCGTGTCAAAGAGTGGATGAAGATTGCTGGTGTAGCACGTACAAAAACGAGTATTTGCCGTGGAGCGCATTGCGCGAGTATGGTCTCCCATGTCGGGTATAGCCTTCGTTGCAGGTCTGGATTGGAATTATGTCCAGAGGCCCCAGGTGGACTTTATGGCGTAGGGGTACATAGTATCATGAGTCGTCCAATTGCACCCATGGACCCAGAGTAGCAAACTGGGGGGACGCGGTGGCTCGCCGTGCCTTGGAATGCAATCCGTAAAAAGGATTTACCACCTGGGTGATCAACTAATAAAAAATACGTTGTTTACCTAACTGAGTGCCGATCCAAGGCCCATGTTACCCAAGTTAAGTATCCCAGTTCCCAATTAGTTATTCGACCCAGCTGGATAGCACTGATTCCAAAACCAGTCCGCTAGGCACCTGCCGTACTGACTATCCGGTTAGCAGCCTTGCCAGATCTACGGATTTCTCCGTAGATCTACGGATTTTAAGCATTTCTACGGAGCTAAGGATCGATGCTCAAAATCTACGGATTTTCAGCAATTCCTACGGATTTGCTACGGATTATCGAAAAAATTTAAGGGATTCTGCGGATTAATGAAAATTCTACCTGACGACCAAAAAAAAGGGAGTTTGTTTACAAGCATAAGATTATTTGCTCAACTTTTCTGGGGTTTGTTGGTAAACAAACTTCATGAGTTCCGCAGTTGCATAGCCTAAATAGCCAAAATGGCCGAATCGGGAATTTGATATATGGTAACACCTCCTATATATACATACACACCTTGGTACCCATGTTATTGAGTGCTCATGGTTGCCAGTTTGTGAGATATTCCCCATATATTTCCTGTATTTTAAGCGGGAAAAGTTGTAATTATGGAAAAAAAAAATGAATAAACGTTCTCTTTTTAAGTCTACTATTAACGAAACGAGTTGTATTTTCATTTAAATCCCGATATCTTATCCTTGGAAAGGTCTGAAAATAATCAATGGCAAAAAAGACAAAAAAAAATAGAAACGGCAAAAGTGACAAAAATGACCAAAAATGTTCGAAAATTACAAGTATGACCAAAATTAAAAATATGACCACAACAACAAAAATAACATAAGTCTGCATCATTTTTGTCATTGATGAAAATGAGAAAATGACAAATGTGATTTTCGTCTTAATTGACATGACACGTTATTTGCGTCTTTTTTTCATTTGCCTACATACCTATCTTATTTTTTATTTTTGTTTTTGTAATTTTTGCCTTTTATTTTATTTTGATTTTTTAATTCTCATACCTATTTTATTTTTAATTTTTGTCTTTGTAATTTTTGACTTTTTATAATAATTTTAATTCCTTTATTATGATATTTTTGTCATTTGATCATGTGGAGGAGCTAAGTTTGCCATGTTCGAGTGCAGCCGCATATTTTTCCGTGGTCGCATTTTTTATCGTGATTCCTCGAAATTTAATTTTTTGTTACGTTCATGACCAAGTTTCAATAAGTTTAGTTTATTCTTTTACCTCAATCGAGTAATGATCGGTATATTAATTCAATGTATTTTATTTCGGTTCACGGCGGTTACGGTCAATAATGGATTCAACCTGCATTTGTGTAGATCTCAGAAGTAAATACACATTCTTCCACAACTGTGAAAAATAAAGGAATCTATTTGAATCGCAGATCCAGGTAAATTTCGTTTTAAATAGTGATAAAAAGGGATCTTTCACTAATTTTTTAAAAGTTCCCTGATTGTGTGTTTTGTGACAGGAAGAATCATGTTGAGGTAGAAAAAAATGCAATTCCATCGCCGGCCGGCTTTTTGGTGGCCTACTTCGGTTTTCTTATTATAAAAGCTAAGCGTAGAACAAGCGGAGTTGAGAAATGAAGAAGGAATATGAGTTGGGTTTTAAAGAAAGTGTTGTAGTTGTACCGCTGATATACAATGGATTGTGGCTTCAAGCCAGGCGGAGTATCACGGCAAATATGGAATCATGAGCAGGTAAATACTTAGATACTTTTTTCAGGATTCTTCATTTGTTATGAACAGTTAGAAGGGAGTAAGATGAGTCAAACCTGTCTCAAGCCAGTGGTAACGGATTCATTGGTAGGATTACAATTATTATTGATGAGTTAAGCATAAACAATATTTGAATGTGCGATCGAGACTTCACGTATCGACTCGGATCGAAAAACCTATTACTGGTGGGTCAAACATTCATACATAAATACACACAATTTTTGTCATTTTGTCTTGTTTTTAGTTTTTGACATTTTTTTTATTCTTTCATATTTTTCGAAAAAAGTAAGTTTTAAATGTAAATTTAAAAAAAATCCAATTGAGGTAGCCAAGGTTTTTAGAAATAAATCTACAGATCACATCTCCGTTAGCCCAAGAAGCGTCTGTTGGGTCGTTAAACATTGTCTGTAAAAGAAGTCTTTGGAAATAGTGCCTAGGTAGGTACCGTACTCCCCCGCGAACAGATGGGATTCTCGTATAGCTAGTAGCGCTAACCCAATCAACGTGAGTATGGGGGGATGAATGTAGTCGGCCTACAACAGAAGAGAAACAAACTATTCCCTTCCGAAGAAGGGGCCTCGGTTCAAAGCGGTGCTACCTGCTATGACACAGTGGATGATGTGGCATAAACCTCGACGTCTCGTTTTTGGGCTGATTTTTACCTTGAGAGTCTAGGCGCGAGCTTCTTGCACCGGATCTACCAACAACCGGGAGAATACGAGGGAAAAAGATCGTTGCATGACGAAAGACGTCTTCGGCCGACCGAAAACAACGACGATGACTGGAGCTGGGTAACACCCAATTTGCCTCCCCCTGCCTGGAATGGAAGACCAAAAAAACTAGCAAGCATGCAAACCAGATCCATTTCCGTTAAGCTCGCTTGCTCGTTTTTCCGCGTGATGTTTCAGAACTTGAAGCCAGAGGAATACAAAAAGGCCGCATGACGGAGCAAAGTCGTCGTCGTTGTCGGGTTGATTTATCCTCCTGCTGAACACAACAAGAGCAAGTTTCCAACCAAAAAAGACACGAACTTTACCTTCTTAAAGCTATGTACCTTCTATAGGATTTAGTTTCGGAAAATCCATTTACATGTATGCCCCATCAGGAGTCTATTCTTGGGTGTCATTTCTCTCCATCAATCTCTCGAATTTTGTTTGAGGAAAGCACGAACAACGAGAAACTGCTGCTCGCCTCGGTTTGTATTAGCTGTTGATGAGAAAAGATGGCCTAAATCATTTGGGACAAAAGAAGGTGCTGCCGCTGTTGGCGCAAAAAGTTTATATACATGCCTACACGTACCTACAAGAAGCGAAATTGAATTGTCGTTGGATCGACATTTAATGAATGGGTGGTTTAGGGGATGGAGAGAGTGGATTTTCGTTACAGAACATGCAAATAAGGAGACTCCAGCTAAAACAAAAAAAAATGGATGAGCAAACGTGCAAAATTGGAAATTCAGTACGAAGGAAGCTTTCAGAAGGTTTTTTTTAAAAAGAAAATAAAGGTGAGCAAAGGAAGGCACTTTCTACATTTTGAGACCCTTCACTTAAGATTTTTTGACAAAGGTCATGTGTGTCGTGTAAGGTTGTTGGCTTTGTATGTTTTCCATCCAGTCAAAATTTCTGTAAGCTGTTTTAAATCATCTCTTATTTATATCAAAAGACTGGAAAACTAAAACCGGTGTCTTGAAATAAACAATTTCAAATTTGAAAATAAATTGAGGAAAACAGAAATTGTAAAGATTTCATAGTTTGAACTATGTGTTAATGAAGTAGTTTTCGAAGGGCAACAGCAACAGCCTGACAAAACTGACAAAAAATGACGATTTTTTTGTTAGTTTTGTCAATCTGTAACTCTTGTCATTGACTGATAAAAAAGCTTACAGAAATGGTCAAATTGACAAAAATTTTTGAAAAATAAAAAAAAACCAAAACAAGTGACAAAAAAATCAAGAAATGGTAATAATGCCAAAAGAATTTTTTTTTTTCAAAAATGACAAAAAAAAATACCTACAAAACAAAAATGATTAAAATTGCAAATCATTTTTGATAGTTTTTAACGATTTATTGTCATTATTTTTGAAAAAACGTACTTTTCAATGAATGGAACCCCGAAGCTGTTACAACCACAGTAGAAAAATTTGAAAAACTGAAATGGAAAGTAAACGTAATTTTATGAAACACGAAACACAGAATTTATGACGAATATTGAAAGGTTTTCTCGAACTTTTGATAATTTTCGAACTTTTAATTAATCCAAATTTTTACGATTATTCTAACAGCTAAATTCGACTGTGCACTAGATTTTGATTTTGAGTATGTTAACGTTATAGCTAGTTCACTGGTGCTTGGAAAAAGTGGTAGAAAATTTTACATTTTGAAAACTTTACCATGCAAAAATGTTTCCAAGATCTTTGGGCGTTGTATTTTTTTACAGCACTGATTCTATTTCGCCATATGTGATAGAAATATTGCTATTTTTGCACCACAGCATGCGAAACTACAACGCGTGTTGTAGAAAAACTTGAAGGCCACAGATCTTGAAAATGTTTTTGCATGGCAAAACTTTCAAAATGTGCTAAAATTGACAACATTTCTACCACTTTTTCCCAACACCAGTGAACTTGCTCTTAGGTGTTTGAAATTAAACTATATGGGAGGAGTAGGCGATGTTTTTTTTGCCAATCGCACGCTTTTCTCTCCCGTCCGCGAAAATTTTATAAAATTTTAATTTTTCAACGCGAAAAAGATTCGAAACTGCCAAAAAGAGTTCAAATGTGATAGGGAGGATACAGTTTAAGGTGTTAACTGGTCTCGGATCCGCAGGCCAGCATGTACTTCGTCTTGGACGTATTAATCATCAACCCAATACTTCCTGCTTCGCGTTTCAGTTTGCGGTAGATCTCCTCCACCGCCGCAGATGATCTGCCGACTATATCAATGTCATCGGCAAAGCAGATAAGTTGACTGGATCTGTTGAAAATCGTGCCCCGCATTTCGCCCACCACTCGTCGAGTAACACCTTCTAGCGCCACGTTAAACATCATGCAGGATAGACCATCACCTTGTCGAAGCCCCCTGCGCGATTCGAATGAACTCGACAATTCACCCGAGATCCGCACACAGCACTGCGTTCCATCCATCGTCGCCTTGATCAGTCTGATCAGCTTCCCGGAAAAGCCGTTCTCGTCCATGATTTTCCATAGCTCGTTACGGTCGATCGTGTCGTATGCGGCTTTGAAGTCGATGAATAGATGGTGCGTAGGGACTTGGTGTTCACGGCATTTTTGGAGGATTTGCCGTAATGTGAATATCTGGTCCGTCGTAGACCGTCCCTCCATGAAGCCGGCCTGATGACTTCCCACGAATCTGTTTGCTTGTGGCGTTAGGCGGCGGAGTAGGATTCGGGACAACACTTTGTAGGCGGCATTGAGGACAGTGATCGCTCGGTAGTTCTCACAGTCCAATTTGTCGCCCTTCTTGTAGATGGGGCATATTACCCCCTCCTTCCACTCCTCCGGTAGCTGTTCTATGTCCCAGATCCGGATTATCAACCGGTGTAGGCAATCGGCCAACCTGTCCGGGCCCATTTTGATGAGTTCAGCTGCGATGCCATCCTTCCCAGCCGACTTGTTTCTATTCAGCTGGCGAATGGCTTCCTTAACTTCACTCATCGTTGGGAGTGGCTCCTCTTCGTCGTTGGCTACGCCGGCGATGTACCTTCCTCCACCGTCTTGATCTCCTGCATGTGCGCCGTTCAGGTGTTCATCGAAGTGCTGCTTCCACCTTTTGATCACCTCACGATTGTCCGTCAGGATACCCCCGTCTTTATCCCGGCACATTTCGGCTTGCGGCACGAAGCCTTTGCGGGAGAGTTTCTGATAGAACTTTCGTATTTCTTGGGAACGATGCAGCTGCTCCAGCTCCTCGAGCTCCTCCTCCTCCTCCGGAGTAGCAACCATTAGCAATTTGGAACTTGTTCTACTGAGCCACACCAGCGATCGTGGAACTCGAAGTGATGGTTATCATAATTTGATTTGGAACAAGTAGGTAATGCATACATTTTCTATAACCGTGCATTTCGGGTTTAACGATTTAAGGTGGATGAGAGTAGTCAATCAAACTAAGCTGTGCTAAGCAAATTGATATTTGTTCCGACCTAACTGTTTGAGAATTTAGTTTAGGGTGAAGTAAAGATTAAAACTGGTTTACGGCCACCCTAATGTTCGCAAAACGTACTGAAAGTAACAGATAAAATTGAATTGTGACATGATAGCGTAAAACATTTTCAGAGGTTGGAGTTTTAGGTCACAGCTGCACGAAATGCTATTTCGAAGTGCTTCAGAAAACAATAATATCTATCAAATAAACGATAATTGCAAATTCATTGCAAAACACTTTTTTTGAAAGAATTTAGAAGAATTATTTTCATCAGCATATTTGGCTTTTCATGTATCAATATAACATTGGTAAATCAATTTTTTTCCGAAAATCACCTAATTTCGTCCAACCGTCCTGTATTTAAGGGTTGCGTGTATGTTCCCGAAAGCCCCAAATCGGTTTGCCGAAAGAAGGCTCACCAATTATTCGGAAAGCAAACGGGCGGAAGGTCTCATAGACATGTAACCGGCTCGACTGATTTGTATACTAACTACAGAGAACCTGCTCCGTAGTAGTAGCTAGTCTAGTACACCAAAGGGACCTCGGGCTGACTGCATCCGAGAGTAGGTCGTCTCCATCAACATTCCGGCATAACATACCCAAAAGGGGCAACCGGAAAATGAGGGAGGCACTCCACCGCCTTGCTGTGTAGTTTGGGGCGGATTCTTTTTTTTCGTGTTCTTTCTTTTTGTAGCATTCTCTGCCCCCCAAAATGCCAACGAAGCTCCAAACGCCGTTTATTTGCACTGGGCGTGTGCTTTCGTTCGTTCAGTCTAGCGAGAGATACTTGAAAGATAAGAAGCTCCTCCGGACCGGATCACCCGGGGGAAATCGTTCCGGTTATTTCGAAACGGGTTGTTGTTTCTGTGCCCATCCAGTGGGGCTGCTGATCCAACAGAAGCCGTGGTAGAATTTTACATTTACTTTAAGTAGTGCTGCACAATTTGAAAACTGTTACCAACTGTTGTGAATGAGTGGGTGTGTAAACCGGAAGAGGGCAATTGTGGGCAAGATTTCCGCCAGTGATAAACAAAAGAAAGTTGTACTTTCCCTCACCAGGAGGATTGCTTGCCTTCCCCTTAAAGAATGACCGTTTGAGTAGATTGTAGATGTAGTATGTCATTCGGTTTGGTTCATCCCTCAGAGTGGTAGAAATTGACGGTGATTGATTGATACTGGCAGCGAGCTGGCGAGCCATCCGGAAAAATAAAGGGTAGTTTCCCATTTTATTCCATTCAGTGGGGGGAGGAAACACGTGCCTTTCGATGGCTTTGACAGAACTAGGTTTCTGGATCAATTCGGTTTACCGTAATCGAATTAGATAGTTACTTTGTTACAGCACGAAGGTGAAATGGGAAAATTCAAACAATTCTCAAATACGTAAAAAAAACAGTAAGAACAAGGGATTCACTATTGCAAATTAGCATTTTCCCCCGAAAAAAAGAACCAAAGACTGTAACCAGTACTAGAGAGTGTTGTGACCTGAAAACGGAACTAAGAGAAAATAGGAAAAAAACGAACGAACAAAAAACTCCCAGTAAGGAAAGACCATCGCGTCGCGGTTGAAAAGTAGAGTATGTCACAGCCATACAATCGAAGGGTCGTTATCGTCGTTACGAATGGCAACCCCCTGATACGGGCCTAGGTAGTTATCGAAATTCCGGAAGCGGATAGAGTTGGAATGCTTAGTTAGAACAAGCAACCAATTTAGGCGGATGGAAAAGGGAGAAAAAAATCCGGAACGATAGTCCAAATTGGTTTCAAGGTGCATAACATCGGCAGTTCGATAGATTGCAAAAAACGGGTTATGGGATTTAAAGGCTGCTGAAAAATTAGCTTAACGGTTGCATTGAACGATAAATGCAATCAAATCAACGCTTGACTCGTATTTAAGAACGTTTTTTATTTGAAAATTTTAGAGACAAAATTCAATTTTGTTTTTCGTAAATATATGCAAATGTAAAATATTCACAAACATTAGCATGATTTTTTTAGTGTTGAATTGAAGAACTCGTCAAAAGTTTACAATTGATATTGAAGCTTTTAATCACGATGAAAAGCTTACATAAACAGCTGACAATAGAATTAGCTGATCACACTTCAAACGCTGGTATACAAACTTGACACTTTATATTCCTCAGAGTCTCTGGAGGTAACGTAAAAACTGAGAAAATTTTTTAAAAAATTTTAGAATTCCTTCTAAAAAGACCCCCAACCAATTCCACTCAAAAATTTTCATCGGATCTCAACATAGTTATACATCGCCGAATAGATTGATTCTTTAGAATTCCAATGATTAAAGAAAAACTTAAATACGGCAAAGCTGTCTAAAATTACAAATAATTTTAAAATAAAATTAGGGCTTGTGATATAGCTCAGTTGGCAAGTCAGTTGCTTTCTGAGCCGATGTCCGTGAGTTCGAACCCAAGAGTAAACATCGATCACAGTTGTATCGGATAAGTTTTTCAATGACTTGTCCGCCAACTTCAACGTTGATATAAGTCGCGAATGACATAAACATGTTAAAACGACTATAATCGAAACAAAAAAAAAATAAAATAAAATAAAATTGTTTTTTTGGGACTTTTTTCATTCGGAACAAACTTAAGAAAACGTGTCTACTTCACTTCGAAATATTAAGAAACTAGAATCAAACACCTACACAATAAATCTTATATCACCAAAATAGGTTAATGGATATTATTGAAAAAGATTTGGAGGGATAATTTTTTTTCTAAGTAGCCATGAATGGATATTACAAGATAAAAGGACAAAATTTCGGTAGATTGCAAAGTTAACTGAACCTTTTTTTTGATTCTTAATAAAAACTGAATTAATATTTGATAATTTTAATTTTGACTACAAAATTTGGTCGTTTTTGTCATTTTCGTCATATATGTCATAAATATCATTTATGTTATTTATCTCATTAATGTCATTTATGTCATTTTAGTCATCTTTGTTGTCATTTTTGTCATTTTAATCATTCTTGTCATTTTTGTAATTTTTGGCTTTTTTGTCATTTTTGTCATTTTTGTCAATTTTGTCAATTTTGTCATTTTTGTCACTTTTTCACTTTTTGTAATTTTATTATTTTTGTGATTTTTTGTCACATTTTGTCATTTTGGTTGTTTTTGTCATTTTTGTCATTTTCGTCATTATTGTCATTTATTAATTTTTATCATTTTTGTAATTTTTGTCATTTTTATCATTTAAGCAATTTATGTTTTTATGCCATTTTCGTCATTTTTGTCATTTTTGTCATTTTTGTCATTTTTTTTCACTTTTTATAATTTTTATCATTTTTGCCATTTTTGTAATTTTTTATCATTTTTGGCCAATTTTTGTCATTTTTGTCATTTTGGTAATTTTTATTATTTTTGTAATTTTTGTCATTTTTATAATTTTTGTAATTTTTGTCATTTTTGTAGTTTTTATCATTTTTACCATTTAAGTAATTTATGTATTTTATGTTATATTTTTGCCAGTTTTGTTTTTTTGTCATATTTGGGGATTTTTTTTTATTATCTGACGGGTTTGCGCCGGGGGTCTTCAGATTTTCCCCAAAATTGAAAATTTGGTTCATTTTTGCGACTTAAAAACACATGTATTTTTTCAGATTTCTAACATTTTTATTTTTTGAGTTAGCTTCGGTTAGATTTTTTTGTCAATTAAAAATAACCATTTTTCAAAGCTACATAACTCTGTTATTTTGCAACGGAAATTATAAAATAGCACATCAAAATGCATTGAAATTTTATCAGCTTTCCAAATAAAATAGTTGGAAAAAAATAAATAAAGACCTTCAACATGAAAAGTTGTAAATAAACTTTAAATGGCTTCTAAAAGTACCGTCTGCACCACCGAATATTTTGCAAAAAATACCATTGAATAGCTCAATTTATGATGCAACTTTCATCTGAAGACACCAAAGTGGGCCATCAATTCCCTGAAGAGTTATGAAAGAAATAATGACGATAAATCTCTTTTTTTGCGACGAAAACAAACAATGGTCGAGCAACTGCACTCACATATGGAGGTAGCGCGCACTTCTAACAACATGGAAACAAAAGAACTTACCAAAGCAGGTAAAACACACTACTTTTTTGTGCTTTGTAGACTGCCCCTACTCGCATAACAGTCCCATATGAATTTTCAACATTTTAGGTCAACATAGGGATTCAAAATAAAACACTAAAAAAACAGGTTTTGTTCTACAAATTTCGAAAAAAAAAATCAATTTGTGGCTGTCCTATATGAAATATACCCGAACAACAGTTCCATATGTGAAATACCGCGGATTTGGTTACTTTTCAATGCTTCTTTCGGCGAAATAGTCTTTGATTTATTGCTTTGAATCATTTAAAAAAAATTAACTCACTTGATGTCGAATGATGCACACGAGTTTTCGAAGGCAGGTCTGACTTCCTTAGGAATGACTTCCTGAGCGAAAAACTATCGGATGCTATCAAAAATCGTAAAAAGATTCAACTTACAATGTGGAATTTACGATATTTTGTATGTTTCATTTTCTGAAAATTGCATTTAGAAGTTCAAAAATGATCAAATTAAAGTCTTAGAAAGTAGCTTGGTGAGAAAAAAATATTCTGTATGGGACTGTTATGCGAGTAGATTTGAAAAAGGTTTCAAATATGGTCGATTAACAGTCCCATAATGAATAAAAATGGTGCTTTCGACCTTACCAATAACCCAATTTCGAAAATTTCTGGTCTTACGATTTATTATGACAACCTAGAAACGATTTTCGTTGATGCCGAAAGTGGTGATCACAATTTAAGAATGTATTCCAAAACAGGAAAAGCTGATTTTCTCGTTTGCTTGTTTTTGCATATGGGACTGTTATGAAAGTAGGGGCGGTAGAGTGTTGCAGCTAAACTGACTTCATGTTATATCCAAAAATCTAATAACGCATTCATTTATACCCAGTTTTGCACCAGGTCACAACAAGTTTGCAAATTTTGCTGACATTTTTAGAAGTTTATGCGCTCAGTTTTGCATCCGTTATTCTCCAGATTTGATTTAAAATGGACGGTGGAACACTGAAGATTCGTTTGTAAGCGATCGAGGTAGCAAAACACTGACGACGAATTATGTTCGTTCTAGTATGGTAAACCTCAAAACTGGGCGAATGGAGAAAACGAATTCGGTAAAAGTATCATATTTTCAATGTCATATTACCTACAATGGGAATGATGCTTTTTAGAGCCTGGGCTGGCCATACTGAGCTCTTCGATTATTTCTACATTTGCGCCACGCTCTATGTTTTTGATCAATGGGAAAGGATTTTGGTGTACAGTGCTTAGCTCCCGATATAAAAACTACATATGTAAAGCACGTCTATATTTCATTTTTTAATCACATTTTTGTGATCCCAAACACAGGGACTGAACCTTCTACTATTGGCATTGATTATGCTTCACAATGATCTTTGATCGAAAAGTTAATAAGTTATATAGCATATAACCAGGTTGTAACAGCAACATTTCTATTATTTGTTATATCACATTAACAATACGATACTAAGAATTTTGGTTAAAATTTAAAGTCAGTTATGCTACAAACACTCTACAAAGCACAAAAAAGTAGTGTGTTTTACCTGCTTTGGTAAGTTCTTTTGTTTCCATGTTGTTAGAAGTGCGCGCTACCTCCATATGTGAGTGCAGTTGCTCGACCATTGTTTGTTTTCGTCGCAAAAAAAGAGATTTATCGTCATTATTTCTTTCATAACTCTTCAGGGAATTGATGGCCCACTTTGGTGTCTTCAGATGAAAGTTGCATCATAAATTGAGCTATTCAATGGTATTTTTTGCAAAATATTCGGTGGTGCAGACGGTACTTTTAGAAGCCATTTAAAGTTTATTTACAACTTTTCATGTTGAAGGTCTTTATTTATTTTTTTCCAACTATTTTATTTGGAAAGCTGATAAAATTTCAATGCATTTTGATGTGCTATTTTATAATTTCCGTTAAAAAATAGCAGAGTTATACAGCTTTGAAAAATGGTTATTTTTAATTGACAAAAAAATCTAACCAAAGCTAACTCAAAAAATAAAAATGTTAGAAACCTGAAAAAATACATGTGTTTTTAAGTCGCAAAAATGAACCAAATTTTCAATTTTGGGGAAAATCTGAAGACCCCCGGCGCAAATTGTCAGATAATAAAAAAAATCCCCATTTGTCATTTTTGTCATATTTGTCATTTTTGTCGATTTTGTCATTTTTGTCAGTTTTAAACATTTTTGTCATTTTTCACTTTTTTTTCACTTTAGTCATTTTTGTCATTTTTGACATTTTTGTCATTTTTGTCATTTTTTGTCATTTTTGTCATTTTTGTCATTTTTGTCCTTTTTGTCATTTTTGCCATTTTTGCCATTTTTGCCATTTTTGTCATTTTTGTCATTTTAGTCGTTTTTGTCATTTTTGTCATTTTTGTCATTTTTGTCATTTTTGTCACTTTTGTCACTTTTGTCATTTTTGTCATTTTTGTCATTTTTGTCATTTTTGTCATTTTTGTCATTTTTGTCATTTTTGTCATTTTTGTCATTTTTGTCATTTTTGTCATTTTTGTCATTTTTGTCATTTTTGTCATTTTTGTCATTTTTGTCATTTTTGTCATTTTTGTCATTTTTGTCATTTTTGTCATATTTTTCATTTTTGTCATTTTTGTCATTTTTGTCATTTTTGTCATTTTTGTCACTTTTGTCACTTTTGTCATTTTTGTCATTTATGTCATTTTTGTCATTTTTGTCATTTTTGTCATTTTGTCATTTTTGTCATTTTTGTCATTTTTGTCATTTTTGTCATTTTTGTCATTTTTGTCATTTTTGTCATTTTTGTCATTTTTGTCACTTTTGTCATTTTTGTCATTTTTGTCAATTTTGTCACTCTTGTCATATTTGTCATTTTTGTCATATTTGCGCATTTTGATAATTTTTTAAATTTGTGATTTTCTTTGTCACTTCTGTCATATTTGTCATTTTGGTAGTATTCGTCAGTTTTGTTTTTTTGACATATTTATTATTTTCGTCATAATAGTCATAATATATAGTCATTTTTGTCATTTTTCGTCATTTTCGTTTTTGTAATTTTTGTCAGTTTTGTCAGTTTTTTGACATATTTATTATTTTCGTCATAATTGTCAAAATATATAGTCTTTTTTGTAGTTTTTCGTCATTTTTGTCGTTTTCGTCATTTTTGTCAGTTTTGTCATTTTTGTCATTTTTGTCATTTTTGCCGTTTTTGTCATTTTTGTCATTTTTGTCATTTTTGTCATTTTTGCCGTTTTTGTCATTTTTGTCATTTTTGTCATTTTTGTCATTTTTGTTATTTTTGTCATTTTTGTTATTTTTGTCATTTTTGTCATTTTTGTCAGTTTTTTTTCAGTTTTGTCATTTTTGTCATTTTTGTCATTTTTGTCATTTTTAATATTTTTGTCATTTTTGTAATTTTTATGTCTTTTATGGCATCTATTTCATTGATGTCATTTTTGTAATTTTGTGTCAACTTTGTCATTTTTGTCATTTTTGTCATTTTTGCAATTTTTGTCATTTTTGCCATTTTTGTTATTTTTGTTATTTCTGTCGTTTTACCATTTTTGTCAGTCATTTTTGTCATTCTTGGCATTTTTGTCATTTTAATAATTTTTATTATATTTATCATTTTTGTCATTTATGTCATTAATGTCATTCTTGTCATTTTTGTAATTTTCATTTTTTTTTCACTTTTGTCATTTCTGTAATTTTTGTCATCTTTTTTTATTTTTGAAATTTTAGATTTTTTTACCATTATTGTCATTTTTGTCATTTTTGTTATTTTTGTAATTTTTTTAATTTTTAATTTTTGCGATTTTGGTCATAAAGGTCATTTTTGTCAATTTTGTCATTTCTGTCATTTTTGTCATGTTTTGTCATTTTTTTTTTCATTTTTATCATTTTTGTAATTTTTGTAATTTTTGCCATTTTTGTCAATTTTTGTCACTTTGTTTTTTTTGTCAATATTGTCATTTTGTCATTTTTTGGTCATTTTAGCAATGTTTTGTAATTTTTGTATTTTTTTTCATTTGTGTCATTTTTGGGATTTTGGTATTTCCGCCAAATGTGGTCATTTTTGTCATTTTTGTCGTTTTTGCATTTTTCTGTCATTTTTGTCATTTTCGTCAAATTCGGTAAATTTTATTTATCATTTTTGTCATTCGTTTGCTGATTTTTGGAATTATTTTGAAGAAACCGCAATAGAACACATCTAGTTACCTTTGCTATCAAAGTCTTTCGTTTCAAAACAAATTTCCAATTTCGAGTTGAAAATCAACCAGCATTGATTCCAAAATTGCAACGAGGAACTTTCGGTCCATTGGAAAATTTCATCCGGGTGGAAGTAAATTCAATCGGAAATTTGAAATTTCATATCTACAGCAGATGACCTAAAACAGCACCATATTTTCATTGGTTTTTTGCCTTCCTATTTTATCTCTACTCCGCCGTTTGTTTGAAGTTTTTCGTTCCGATATTGTCGGTTCCGGTTCGTGAAAAGCCCTGAAAAGCACAAATCTCGAAAGCTAATTCGTTTTTTTCTCGGTCAAACTCTCGTTCAACCTCTAACGGATTCGAGAATGGAATGAAAAGAAACACCCGGAAATCCGCTAATGCAATAGAATTTTTCCCGGCTTCCTCGGAGCTTTAATTTTTTTTTCTTCTGTTGAAGGTACGATCAAAAGCTCTGTTGAAGAAGCAGCAGAGCAGCACAGTGAGCACTTCTTATAGAAAAAAATGTGTTCTGAGGAGAAATTGCGGTCGAGTGCAAGTGCATCCGGTGCAAAGAAAAATAAGAAAAAATAAAAGCTGGTGAAAATATTCATGCTTCGGAAAGTCGATATGTAATGAAGGATAATGGTTCTGCCCGGGTGTCCTCCCACGTGCTACTAACTATAGCTAGCTTGGCAGCAGGGCCAGAAGACAGAAAAAAGTAAAGACGAGACAGAGCAAACACTGCGGTGGAAGACTATCATCGAGCGCAGCGAAAAGCTAGTGTTGTTGGTTGGGACAAACTGCTGCAAGATTGCTGCAAATAGAACATCGCCGAGAGCCAAATCTCCAAAATGATGGATGCCCCGGTGAATTTTAATGAGGGTAAGTACCCGCGGGGAATGGATTCTTATTTTGATTGCACCATCTACAAAGTGTGTGTTTTTATGTTTTCGGAGAATAATGATTGTCTAGTCTAGTTTTTTTTGGTTCTTATTTTACATTCATAGCATTAGAAAAAACTTCTTAAACCACTCATTTAATACTCTACCTGGAATTAAGTAATATTACAAATATTTATTCATGAAAAATTGAAGATATGGATGCATTAAAAAAGAAATTGCAATTCCGAAATATGAACCTTAAGTGTCTGGACCATTTTATATAACTACTCCACGACATATAACATTCATCGTAAAATGGATTTACTAATCTTTTCAGGAAAAAATTGCTAGGTAAGGTTGCCAAGTTTTTTTTTTTTTTTTGGTTTTTTCTTTTTTTTAATATTATCTCTTTCATTGAAAATTGGATTTCGTGCAATGTTTTGCAGTCGCAGTTATCCGTACAAAGGTTGACTGAAAAGAGGTCAGCGTGTAGAACTCCGACAGATTTTACACTGATTTGACAGGTCGCACGAATGTACAAGTTCGCACAAATGTCGCAGTCATGAGTGCGCAGTCCAATTTAGTGCGCTGCGATTAATATTCGAATTTTTTTCTTAAAAATGTTGAAATGACAATTGAACAATAATGATAACTTTGCTCGAAACACAATGAATATCATTTTCGCACAATTTTAAAACTTCAATATTTTATGACTTTCTCAATCATTTTATCGGTCAGAATGTACAGCACATATAAAGGTCCCTTCCTTGAAGGCTTCTTTCTCTCTCGTGCTTCCAGAACGAGGGAGCAGCTGATAAAACAGAACTGTGGGTAGTAACATCATCAATTACCATCCTGAAGATACATTCGCGAACCAGAAAAAGATTGGTCTCAAGGTTTACCAAGGTTTATGACATCCCCCGCAACGGTTTCAGCAACCAAACGACTGGAACTGGGACCTCTAAACATAATGTTTGCGAATCACTCTCCCGGAGGCCAAATATTTGCACCAATTTTGGCTTCTGTTGGGACGGCCGCCCCATTCTGGCTCGGTTCATCCATGCAACAGAAAAAGGCGGGTCACGGTCGTCGACCAGCAAACGAAAGCCCCCCAAAAAAATGGCAAATTTTATTGAAGAATCCACTCACTAACTGTTTCGTTCCATCGACACCGATAGCGCAGCGATCGTTGTTGTAGGGGCGGGCGGTTTGTTAAAGGGCAGTAAAATTTCACCACCAATCGTCAGTCGAAAGGATTTTATGAACCGCTCCATCATCGGCGGCGGGTTTTGAGGCTTCTGAACCTCCCGAAAACGATGATGATGCCTTGCAGATATTTGACAAGGTTCTGTTTTCTCCCTGCCCTGCAAACGAATTTGATTGATACGAAGCTTTTTCGCTGAAATTTCAATGGGACGGCGCGGCGCGATGGAAGGTAGCATTTTGGAAAAAACGGGGGAAACATTTATGCTCCAAGCTTATTCGACGACCCACTGACCTGAAATTTTAGGATTATTTTTCGGTTTGTTAAAGTTGAATTGCGTCGACTCGTTGAGAAGCTTTAGATTTAAATTTTTTGTCTGTTGAGAGAAATAGTTTTTATTTTTCGTAAGAAAAGTTCCAAGTGCAACTTTGCTGGCAAAGTTAGCGAGGTCAATTGCTCTGAATTGCAGTATGACAGAGAATTGCCTCGGTTATTAAAAGTTCGAAGGCCAATTGGATGCAATACGGTGGAATAGCAACAGCTTAATATTTTTTGTTAGTCACACATTGCTATTTGTACACCCAAAAAAAAGGGTACGAAATTGCTACAATCCGTTTTACGATGGCTGATGATGGCTCTCAACAATTGTTCCAATCAAATCGTTGTGAGTAGAAATTCCCGAAGGTCACCGAACGAAATCACCCGCTAAAACTAACATGAAAAGACCGGTACAAAAAAACCCTTGGAAACCCCAGAACATCAAAAGTCCTTTACCATGCAAACGGATCGCCGGCAGCCCATATTGGCACGAGGTCGTCACATTTTAACGGTATTTTATTGTCACATTCTCCGCCGCCGATTTCGAAACGGGTTGGATGACTTTTTATTGGAAAATTCGCGAGAGTCAGTGGGGTGAAAGCTTTTTCCTCCCGGTTGCTGTTGATATTTTTGTTAGCAGCTTTAAGCTGCTCGTCGCTTGCCGAAAATTTCTTCAAAATCGAATTCAATTCGATTGTTAGTGTGGTGGTACACATTTTAAGGAGGGGGTTTGTAAGGCAGCTTTTGTTTATAGTAGACATATCATCCTTGATTGTGGTTTATTGCTTACCGTTTGTCGTAGATTTCGTTCTATTTTGGGCATCAAACAACCGCATCTACGACAGCGGCAAATGTAACGGGTTTCGTTGTTGAGTAGATAGTAGTTGTAGATTTGCCGCTAAGGTGGGGGGACTACAAACTTGGCGGTGGCTGCCCGGCAGAAGAAAGCTTAAGGCATCGAACCGTAAACGATGTGACATCGGTCATCATCAGCTGACGTCAATCGCGAAGGATTCAGTTGATTGAACCTAGTCTCGATTGTAGTCATATTTTATCTTGAAATTCAAGGTTAGTATCTGTTATAAGCAATCGAAGCTAGACATAATGGATTGATTGTACTTATGTTCGTGGCTAATAATTTTATGGATTTACAGCGAGTATTTTTTTTCGAAGGTTAGGATTTATCTCTGTCATTTCGTGACATTGAACAAATTTTCGTTTAAAAAAGGGAAATATTGATTTTTTCACTGTTATGAGCCCAAATTTCACAGTTTTGAAACTGAATTTTATCAACAAAAATAATTCTTAATTTTTTCAAATTCAAGTACGGAGCTTGATCTAGAGATTCTCAAAATCTGACAACAAATAGCGGTTCTAATAACGGTCTTTTGTTCTTTGATTTACAACTTCAAATCTGCCAACATTCGATATCCGAGTTGCGAAGTATTGTTCTGCTTGTTTTCTCTGAGACTCAATCAATGATTTGATTGAATATTACAATGTTCATTATTTTTCCTGAAGTTTAAGCCGTTTCTAATAAAAAAATGACAAAAAATGCTCTTTATACAAATTATCCATAAATTCTAAAATGAGTTTCGATTTAAGTTTTAAAATTTAAGACTCATTAAATCTTTTCTGAATCTGGACGACTGAACCTAGCGGCGATTTTGAGCTTAATTTGGTACTATTTACAACTTTAAAATGCATTTTCTGGCCTTTAGAAGTGGTTTTTGGCGATTCTGAGCTCAATTTGGGATCACAACTATGAAATGTGTTTTATGCGGTTTCTGAGCTTAATTTAGAATCACAACTTTTAAATGCGCTTTCCGGCCTTTAGGAGCGTTTTTCGGCGATCTGGCACTAGATTTTTATTCGAAACTTTTCATTGTTGAATTCTGTTTTTTTTTTGTTTCTATGTTATTCTTTAACTGAATTTGATTTCAATTCTAATATTGGAATCATGTTCTATATCCTAATGTTGATTTTGAGCTACAAAAAAAATCTTCATTGTTCTTTTAATTTTGTTGACTATTTAAATTTTATAGTAGTAATTTGTAATCTGAATTATTCCTTCCAACGTTATTGAGATTATGCTTTTCTATTCTGAATTTTGGTTAAGAAAGCTGGTATCAATTTATGGTATAATTCTAGATTTTGAAATTTTTTCAGAACTAAATTTTAAATCGTTTTTGGATTTTCAGCTTAGATTTTCAAATTTAAATTTCGAATTTTCAACGCTGAAGCCACTTCCTTTTTAAAATTTTTATCTTGCACAAAAATTTGAGACTTTAACTCTGAATAGTATTTTTTTTTGTTCACAAGAATATTTCTCAAGAAGAAAATGTAAGGTGTAAGAAAATTAAATATATCAACATCTAGTTAAGCTTAGTTTTGTTTAGTTTTTGAATCTTTTTTCTCCTTCACATTTATTTCCTCAACATTTTCATGTATGCGTTAACTGAAAACCATGACACAGCATGTGCATGTTCATTCTTTTCATGTGGAATTAAGCTCTTTAAACAACAACATCAATGAACGACACACCTTTGATCCTTCCTCATTTTTTTATGTTTTATGCATCAAATGCGATTACGTTTGGGGGGTAGCAAAAATATAAAGCTGCACGTTAAAAGCACCACCCGGCAACGGAAATCCTTTGCAAATGACCGACCGACCGACCGACCGTTGTTGTTGGCTGGTCCGGAAAACGGGATGATCAGCTCAATTTATTTCATGGAAGGATTAAGCAGCAGAAGCAGTGAGTGGCAGCACCAGAATCGACCATTCACCCATCCTTCCACCCACTCAAATTTTCTGTTTTGGGTGGATCTTTTACATTTTGTGTATCGTCATCATCATCCATGGTCTTTTGGGTTGGGGTATGGTAGAGATGGTCGTAGCATGAACGTCATCGCTTCCATGGGATTATTAGAGTGTTTTGTTTACATTTAATATGTCCAATTATTCATGATTCTTAAATGAATTAATTTAACGAGACTGACACCAGCTGAAAGTGGTCTGTTTTCCGATAGGCAGTCACTTTAAGAGAATGATTCTGACTAAGGATCTTTTTTTTGTGCAAAAAAAGGCAATTCCCAAAATCTGCTGTTTGCAGACTTTTAGATTTTTTAACAACAGTTTCCAGGGAAGGTTGAAAAAATAAATTCAGAATAATAATCGCTTTTTCCACTGGAAAATCCTTTGATGTGAAAAAGGCCACTCGAGGGTTGTTGAGTAAAAAAAACGTACACGTGTATTTTCTCGGGGTGGAGAGGAGGCAAAACAGAAATGAACGAACGAGAGCTTTTGCGATGGAGGTATTACCGTTTTAGGTCAACAACTTTGCAGAAGCTTCACACGTGCATTAGAGCGGCAGCGAAATTTTTAGAATTTGCCCAAAAAACTGCCCTGTGCAAAATTTCAGCTCAATAGGGCGTGATTTAGGTACCTCAAAGCGCTCAAAATTTCGGTTTTTTATCCGCAAAAATAATCAAGGACTAAACCAAAGGAAATCGGAAAAATCGAAATATTAATTTTGATGCCAAATAACTTAAAAATGCATAAAACGTCAAAATCTGGTGTTATCTCGAAAAAAAAAATGTTTGGCCAAAAATCGACTTTTTGGAACACCGTTTTTCGGAAAAACCTCTGAATCATCGGAAAGTCCTAGAAAGTCAATTTATGGCCAAACATTTTTCCGAGATAACACCAGATTTTGACGTTTCATACATTTCTAAGCCATTTGGCATCAAAATGTAAAATTCGATTTTTCCGATTTGCTTTAGTCCCCAATTGGGTGATTTTTAAATTTCAAAGCTGATTTTTGATCCTTTTTTTTTTTGACTTCACATCAGATTTCAACATTCTATGCATTTTAAGTCATTTGGCATCAAAATAAAAATTTCGATTTATCCGATATCCTTTAGTGATTTTTGAGGATAAAAAAAAAATTTTTTTGAGTGCTTTGAGGCACCCTTAAATCAAGCCCTATTGAACTAAAATTTCGTACATCTGGGTTTTCGAGATTCGACCATGAATGTTTTCCCATACATTAATTGCCACCCTAATGTATATGTAAGGATTGATAGAAGGTGGTCCAACTAGTAGGAAGCATCAGACGTTGAGCTTAAATAATCGTTCGACTACCTACATGATGCTATCATGTTGTATCCACTTCCGATATGATGAAAAGGTTAATTGAAATTTTTCGGAAGCTTCTAGTCCGGGTTTATTGATGGAAAATATGTAATTACCACGTAGAGTGTACTCGATGCACGAGAAGAGTCACTTTACCTACAAAGGTTTTCATAAATTCAATTTAAAAGAACTGCTAAAAGTATTTGAAAGAAAAAATACTCAAACAATCCAATTTTTTTCAATTTAATAGTGAAGTGATTTTTGCTAGAAAAACTTAATAATGCATCACGAACATATTTTCCATATGTTTTGTCGAAAATACTTATTTAGACTGTAAACGCCTCGTTAAAATTTTAAACGAATGTAAGATATGAATGACTTGAAATTTAGTTCTCATCAATAAACGACCAATAAACATTAACAAAAAAAAAATTCATTTCTTGGTGGCATGAACAAAAATTCATATTTGAAAAGCACTAACACTATATCACTAACAAATTCTACAGAAGTGGTCCCGAATAACAACCGTGAGGTACATCTTAAAAAAAGGAGGCTGTTCAGCAGTCTGAGGAGGGTATTTTGAACTATTCTTTTATTTTTTTCGATTCTACCTGGTAGCCAAGATTCCAAAGAAGGTATTAGTTATTGTTTAGTTGATTCAATTTGATACTATGCAAGAAAGTTGTGAGTATTTCCAAAAAGTACGGGAACTTTATTGTCACCCTGTATGTTGCAGAACCGCCTTTATTTTTTTTGTCCAAAAAGGAAACATTTTCAATTTCCTGGAGATCATTTACTCAATCAAAATTTTTCTTTCATAGATTGTGTTTAAGTACGACTTTTGGTTACTTGTGTAGTACCGGAATGCAATACTCATCCAACGAGGGCAAGAAAAATCACTACCGCTAAACGAAACACGAAAACACGATACGCTTTTGCTAAGATAGGATAGGAAGGACCCGGTGAAAAATGCTGAAAACTTTACGAATCCATAATGCCTTCACACAGTAGTAAGTGAAAACAAAACAAATCAAAACACAGAGTTCAAGCTACTCATAACTAGCAGCAGGTAGCGAAATGGGACATGGATGTGGGTGGGGAATTTTTCAGATGCCAAGCTTTAGAATTCTCATGTTTTCGGTGAGAGACAGACTAAGGACGGGGGAAAAGAAAAATTGTGTAGCAACTTGAAGAATGATTACATCGGTAGGAGATAACCCTTTTTTCGCGTTCCTAGTGAAACGGAAGAGATAGATGGATGGAGGGGCAGAGACTCCCATTGAGAGGATGTCTCGCAACGATGAGGGAGTAGGTGGTGGTATGGGGTATAATTTCTGTTATAACAGACCAAACAATTTCATGCTCCCAACTGACTGTGTACACAGTAGTGTACACTTTTATGGAGGAAATTTTTCTTTTTCCCTTCTGCCAACATACAAAGAATTAACCTGTTTTGAACCTGGTTTTGGAGGTAATTAACTCACATTTCAGGAAACAGGGACGAACTATAATCAGGGTCGATATTCCCATTTGCGTTAAACTGGATCCTAATGATTCTCTTGAATTCATTGAAAGCGTCGTTGATCAAATAAATGAATTTATTGTTATTGTTTATCTTCAACCTTGATCCAGATTCTCGAAGAAACCATTCTTCAGAGTGATAGGTTATACTCCATGGCAATACTCATTAACGATCCAACGAACCAACAACGTACTCCATTTGTGATCTTTTTTCGAGATGATACAAGGTTTTCGTCACCCGTCGATACGTGGTTTGATCGGAAGATTCCTATCCTGGACTCGATCCCAGCACATGCACCTTCGAGCGAAGCGCGATGCATTAGTTCTCTGACCGCAATCATAGGGTTACTACGCTACTACTCAGATGATTAACTGTGAAACTATCAATCAACACAAACTTGACCGATTTTGCCGGTCACGAGAAGGTCAGAAGTCTATAGCAGTGTAGCTATGTCCCAGACTGGGACAACTGAGCTCATGACTGTTGAACTGGCATCCCTTCTTGTCAACAACTACCAACTTAACAACAACGAAACTCCATCATTAAAGTTTTTCCGCTCACGTGAACAATACTCGTGTTTTCATCGTTCAATAAAAGTTAACTTAAACCCGGAAGTTTTGCGTTCTTTTATTCTTAAATCAGCCCAAGAGGTTATGGGCCCAGCATCGCGATAGTGCGGGTTGATCAATTTCGCGGAAAATTCGAACAAGTGTCGTGATTTGACTTTTTCTTGTAATGGACAAGTTTGCAAGCTGTTGGGAGATTTGTTGATTAATCTCTGCTTGTGTTGAAAAAGCAAATGGCCGACATGAATTTCTCGTTGGAAAAGTTGAACAATTTCAACTACGAGGTGTGGAAGTTCCGCATAGAACTTCTGATGATTGATAAAGGGCTGAATAGTGTAGTGTTTGAGGAAAGGCCAAAACAGCCGACAGCTGAGTGGCTTTCTCAAGATGGAAAGGCTAGAGCATTGATTGGATTATCTATCGAGGATAATCAAACATGCTATGTTCTTCACACCATATCTGCTCGTGATATGTGGTTGGCGTTGCAACATCAACATGCTCGTTCTAGCCTTGGAACGAAGATTCATATTCTCCGTAAGCTCCTGCGGATGCATCTACCGGAATCAGGAAACATGGGTGATCATTTGGCCGAAATCACTATGTTGGTGAATCGTCTACGATCCATTGGTGATGCCTTGCAGGAATACTGGGTGGTTGCCATTATTTTGTCTAGTTTGGATGAATCTTATGATGGCCTAGTAACGGCTTTGGAAAGTCGTCCGGAAGAAGATTTGAGTTTGGAGTTTATCAAATCCAAATTGATGGATGAATGGCGAAAACGCGTCGAGAAGTCCAGCAGTGCGTTGGCTGGTGAAAAGGCGTTTAGAATTGGAAGTAGTGGATACAATAACAAAGAAAGTGATAGATTGAAAAAGAAAGAAATAGTGTGTCATAAATGTGGACAAATTGGGCATATTCGGCGATATTGTCCCCAGTTGGAAGGAGAAAGAAAAGTGAGAGAAAAGTGTGAGTGCAAACACAATGCTAATTTAGCAGTGTTAAATGATGCTGAGGAGGTGTGTCTGTATGCGGGAAAAGAAGAAGACACTTGTACAGCAGTATGGTTTTTGGATTCGGGAGCGATTTCGCATATGGCTTGTGACTCATCGCTCCTCAGTGGTGTGGAAGTTACAACAACAACGATAGGATTGGCAGACGGGAAAAGGATTACTGCGACAGGAGTAGGATTTAGCAAGTTTCGTTCGGCGAATGGCGTGGGGAATGCGGTAACCGTAAGTCTGAAACAAGTGCTCCATGTCCCTGCCTTGGCAGCAAACCTGTTATCGGTGAGTAGAATCTGTGATGATGGATTTACTGTTTTGTTCGATAAGACCGGCTGTAAAATTTCCAAAGATGAAAAAGTTGTAATCACCGGTCAGCGATTTGGAAATCTCTATAGTTTATCTCCTGATCCTGTTCAGAGTTCTCTGTTAACCATGGGAGGCCATGATTCAGGTTGTATCCATCTATGGCATCGTCGTTTAGGTCATCGCGATCCACAAGCCGTAATGAAAATTGTGAAACATAATTTGGGAACCGGCCTGAGTCTGCAAGAATGTAACCGCAATTCTATCTGTGGAGTGTGCTGTGAGGGAAAGATGACCAGGTCCCCATTTCCTAAGGTTTCTGATTCTAAGTCTACAGCGGTAGGTGACCTGATCCATTCAGACCTGTGTGGACCCATGGAGGTTGCCACTCCAAGAGGAAACCGATATTTCATGATTATGGTAGACGATTATAGCCGGTATTGCGTTTTGTATTTGTTGAAGAAAAAGTCTGAGGCCGTATGCAAAATCATCGAATATTGCCGTTTGATTCAAAATCAATTCGGAAGATTTCCGAGAATGTTACGCTCTGATGGTGGAGGCGAGTACTGTAACGATAAATTGAAAACGTTCCTAGCCGAAAATGGTATCCTTTACCAGACGTCAGCTCCATACAGTCCACAGCAAAACGGAACAGCAGAGCGTAAGAATCGAACCTTGGGAGAAATGATGCGATGTTTGCTTTCGGATGCACAGCTTGATAAACGATTCTGGGGAGAGGCAGTGTCGACTGCAAATTTCCTGCAAAATATGTTACCGTCTTCTTCTATCGAAACTACTCCCTATGAACTGTGGTTCCAGAAGAAACCGAATTATTCCAATTTACGTGTATTTGGTTCTGAGGCTTATGTGAAAGTTCCTGATGAAAAACGACGAAAGCTGTGCAGCAAAGCTAAAAGACTTGTATTTGTGGGATACAGCGAAGGTAGAGATGCTTGTCGTTTTGTGGATCCGTCTACCAATCTGATAACTATTAGTCGAGATCTTAAAATTCTTGAGTTGCCATGCGATTTTAAATCAGAACCCAGAGAATTCGATACCGATAACCACGAAAATAATGTAGTTGAAACACCAGCTAGCGAATCTAACACCATGGAAGAAGTGCCGTCTGAAGTTCCCGCAGATGATGCAAGAATTGATAGCATTTCAGATGTAAGTTCGGAATTCGCTGGGTTTCCCGAGGAAGAATACTGTCGTCGTTCTAAACGTGTTACCAAAGGCATTCCCCCGTCAAGATACATGGATCAAGTTAATATTGCCCGCACTGATATTGTGGAACCACAAACTTACTTGGAAGCTGTCAGTGGACCACATCAGGCTGATTGGATAGTTGCCATGGAGGAGGAGCTGAAGTCCCATAGCTCGAATGGGACATGGGAGCTGACCGAAATTCCTGCAGGACGAAAACCAGTCGGATGCAAATGGATTTATAAGGTGAAGCGTGATGCAGCTGGTGAGATAATCAAATACAAGGCGCGGCTTGTTGCTCAAGGTTTCTCACAACAGTTTGGAGAAGATTATGATGAAATATTCGCCCCTGTGACCAAACAGACGACTCTGCGTACTTTTTTGGCAGTTGCCTCCCGTCAAAAGTTGCATTTGAGACATCTGGATGTACGAACTGCTTACTTGTATGGCGAATTATTCGAAGAACTGTACATGAAACAGCCACCTGGTTTCATAAAGAAAGGAGAAGAAGGACTGGTATGCAAATTACGACGTAGTATCTATGGGCTGAAACAGTCGGCAAGATGCTGGAACCAAAAATTGCATCAGGTGATTGTCGACATGAAATTCCAGCAGAGTTCTTCTGATCAGTGCCTATATTTTCAGGAAATGGACGGAATAAGCGTATATCTACTTGTTTATGTAGACGACATATTGTTGGGCTGCAAGGAACCTATAGAGTTAGATCGGATAACTAAAATGTTCCAGGATACTTTTGAAATCACAGTCTTCGGAGAACCAAGTTACTTTCTCGGTCTGAAAATATGCAAGCAGGATGGCAACTACAGTTTGTCACTCGAGGGCTACATCGAGAAAGTTGCAACACGTTTCGGTTTGCAAGACGCGAAGGCAGTCAAGACCCCGATGGAAGTTGGATTTACTTCTACGAAGAATAAAGATGAGCCGTTTGTAGACAGCACAGCTTACCGCAGCTTGGTTGGTGCGTTACTTTATATTGCTGTATGTGCTCGTCCCGATGTGGCAGTCAGTGCATCTATTCTTGGCCGAAAAGTAAGCGCCCCAATGTCAGCTGATTGGATTGCAGCCAAAAGAGTATTACGTTTCCTGAAAAGTTCCAAGTCCGCCAAGCTTCGATTTAATGGTGACATGATGGAGCTTGTTGGCTATTCCGATGCAGATTGGGCTGGAGACTCGGAAACCAGACGTTCAACAACAGGATATGTTTTCATGTATGGTGGTGCAGCAATATCCTGGTGCAGTCGTCTTCAACGTTGTGTTACACTGTCATCAATGGAGTCGGAATACATCGCACTCGGAGAGGCCTGTCAGGAGATTGTGTGGCTTCGAAGACTGTTGGCTGATTTTGGTGAGCCTCCGCTGGAACCAACATGTATTAAAGAAGATAATCAAAGCTGTATTCAATTTCTACATGCGGACAGAACGACGCGTCGCTCTAAGCATATTGAAACGAAAGAGTGCTATGTAAGGGAGTTGTGTGAAAAACGTGTTATACAATTATCGTATTGTCCTACTGAACATATGGTTGCTGACATCCTAACAAAGCCCCTTGGAACAACGAAATTCAATAAACTTTCAAGTGAGATGGGACTGTCAGTGTTGCCATAAAGAATGAGGAGGAGTGTTGAACTGGCATCCCTTCTTGTCAACAACTACCAACTTAACAACTACGAAACTCCATCATTAAAGTTTTTCCGCTCACGTGAACAATACTCGTGTTTTCATCGTTCAATAAAAGTTAACTTAAACCCGGAAGTTTTGCGTTCTTTTATTCTTAAATCAGCCCAAGAATGACGACATATCATGCCTTTAGGTTGTCAGGCAGTTGAAGTGGCCAGGCCATTCGATCGCCATACAGATAGGTCGCCAGACTGTAAGATCAACATGCCTTTAGGTTGTTAGGCCGCTAGGTGAATTCTTCAGGTATCAGCTGGAGTAAAGCTCCATTTAGAAGCATTTCTAAATGAAGCTTTACTCTTGGTCCATAGGTACAATAAGACGACTCATAGTATATCCCTAAAGTTTCTAAACACTATTTGAGGCTCTTGACCTTTGACTCAATCAAAAACACGTAGGAACTTTCACCAGTCACCTTGAGGATATACATTTTCATAACTCTCCTTCTTGTCCATTCGAGGTCTGATCTTACCTCAAATGAGTCAAGCTCCAACTTTTCCTCATGAGGACTTAAGGTCCGACCTTGTGAACCGACCAAGGTTTCTTTATACTGAACTCGGACGTACTGACGACGTATCCACTATGCCGTAGATCATGTCTAAAGTAATTTCAATCGTTGGATTGGATCAACACCCTTATCAATAGTCGCCAGCCGAAGCGATCCGCTTATTTGGACCAATCGATTATCATGGACTTATTGCTTATCCTAGACTTGCGTCGGCATAGTATATGCTCGGAACTTGTTTCGTGCTGCGATTCGGATGATTCCCGACCGCGACGTCATGCTTCATAGAGAGGACCACCCGGCTTCGGTAGTTGCTTTGCTTCTAGGGTATGATCCGAGATTGACATACGTCTTATCCATGACATTCCCTACGCCGCACACAGGGGTAAAACATGAAAAAGGCGATCAAAACTGTTTTCTGCCGAAACTGTTCGTTTTAGACCTATAGTGTCTTCGAGACAAATGACCAGCATTACAAGGGCTAAAAAATAAGTTTTTTAAAAAATTGATTAATCCACCTAGTAGTGAGTTAGAAAAACTAACTTTTTTAATATCCATTTTAGAGCTGTATTGTCTGAGAAAAGTTTTTAGCTTGTACCAATTCTAGCAACTTTGCTAAAGAAATTATAGCTGTAACATTAATCGTTTCAAAGTTATGACAATTTTTAGAAAAATAACACCAATTTTCAGTTTTTTCAACATAACTTTTTTGCGCGTGATTTTTCATATAAAATATGTTCTAGAGAGTTTTGAAGACAGAAAAGTTGTACACTTTTGCTGAATATACTGTATAGAAATTTTGAAGTTTAAACGAGATATCTTATAAATACTTAACAAAAATAGTCATTTTGAACTGGTTATATCTCCTGAGTTCGGACGAGTTCGGTTACATATTTTACAGTTTTGCAATTCGAAAAGTATCGCCTTTCAAACAATGTACAATTAAAAGTGGCCAATTGTGACCTTCATAGTGTAAATGTCAATAGAAGTGAGCCGAAAGTGAAGTTTTTATACTAATTTGAGCATAACTATTACTATTTGGTTGCAACATGTAGGATTCCTAACAGTAGGCCTACTTGAACCACTTGGACTTGAGATGGTAGATGGGCTCAAATTAGTATAAAAACTTCACTTTCGGCTCACTTCTATTGACATTTACACTATGAAGGTCACAATTGGCCACTTTTAATTGTACATTGTTTGAAAGGCGATACTTTTCGAATTGCAAAACTGTAAAATATGTAACCGAACTCGTCCGAACTCAGGAGATATAACCAGTTCAAAATGACTATTTTTGTTAAGTATTTATAAGATATCTCGTTTAAACTTCAAAATTTCTATACAGTATATTCAGCAAAAGTGTACAACTTTTCTGTCTTCAAAACTCTCTAGAACATATTTTATATGAAAAATCACGCGCAAAAAAGTTATGTTGAAAAAACTGAAAATTGGTGTTATTTTTCTAAAAATTGTCATAACTTTGAAACGATTAATGTTACAGCTATAATTTCTTTAGCAAAGTTGCTAGAATTGGTACAAGCTAAAAACTTTTCTCAGACAATACAGCTCTAAAATGGATATTAAAAAAGTTAGTTTTTCTAACTCACTACTAGGTGGATTAATCAATTTTTTAAAAAACTTATTTTTTAGCCCTTGTAATGCTGGTCATTTGTCTCGAAGACACTATAGGTCTAAAACGAACAGTTTCGGCAGAAAACAGTTTTGATCGCCTTTTTCATGTTTTACCCCTGTGTGCGCCGTAGATCATATCCAAACACTGTAGCTTTAACCTTGAAATCTGACGCACTATACTCGGATGCATTTGGAATCATCCTACACCGATCGCGATTTTCTGTGATCTACATAATGCTGGCGATCTTTTTGCTGACTACATGCCAATTCTTTACAAATTCGTGCACCATCTGAACTAGATCGCAGGTTGTCAGGCCTGGTGAGCAACTGGAGAATATGTTGACGCGTACCTCTTCGATCCTTCGACTGCATGTAATATGTCACCGCAGGTTGGGTAAAGTGGAGAGAATCCTGTCCGAGGTTCGAGGCGGTAAGTACCTCCCAACATACCTGCCGCCTGTGGGCCGACACGAAAGTAGACAACGTGGTACAGATGGTGTGTACGGATTCCAACACTTAGCATGCGGTCAGCGATAGTTTCACACGGGTCACGACACGACTGCCCTGCAGAGAAGCTGGAGTCAACGACAATTTGCAAACGCTGTATGATGACTCCGTCATCGGAGAGCATCTGGGTAGTGTGCGTCCGATCCCATGATTGGGGCTACAAAAATATGGCATCATCTTCTGCGTAGCAGATGCTCAACCTTCGGTGAGTATCCGAGTAGTGCGGTTCCCAACGGTCGAAGCTGCGGGGATAAGACTATACCTTTTTCACAGCGGACCTTGTAGGAAAGTCAAAGATAAGGTACCATATTCTGCATATCGGATGCCGTAGGTACGCCACGTTCGGTAAGTATCCGTGTAGTGCGGTTCGCAACGCTCAAAGCTGCGAGGATAAGGCTATACCTTCTTCGAGGTGGAAATTGTTGGGAAAGGGTTATTCCACGATCGGGGAATACTCACGGGTACAGTGGCTCTCGACGCCGGACGAGCCATTCGAGTCGGTGTAGAATGACACCTTCGTCGAGAATCAACCGAGTAGTTGCGTTGAGTTCCGCGCGTGGGCTGTTACAGGCGCGAGTCTAGGATAAGCTGCTCTCGATTGGCACACGGCGGGCAAGAGGTGCCGAACCTTGAACCCTAGGGATAAGAGGTCGGATCTCGAATCGTAAGAGGAGAGATCAGCCCTCGAGTCGCAAAGAGGAGAGGTTTATGTGGGAATCTCGAGTCTTTAACATTAAAGGTCGGGTCTGGAATCGCAATAGCAGAGATCAGACCTTTAATCAACAAGAGGAGGGATATCAGTGATTACCTCGAGTCATTACGAGGAGAGGTCAGATCTCGAGTCGCTAAAGGTGAGATCGGGCCTTGAGTCGTGCAGAGGAGAGGTTTATGTGGGAATCTCGAGTCAGAGGAGATGTCGGTTCTCATGTCGTCGAGTCGTAAGGATGAGAGGTTTTGCTGAAGGTGGATTCGTCTCTGAGTACTTCCTTGGAGCGCACTAGCGCGAATAGATTTCCCACTATTGAAGCATAGTGTGTTAAATAGCTCGAGGTGAGAACTATGTCTGCGGCCCCAGGTGAAGTTTAGGGAGTAGTAGGTATACACGGAGTATATCATGAGTGTTCCCATTGTACCCATGGACCCAAAGTAGCAAACTGGGGAAACGCGGGAAATCGCCGTGCCTTGGGATCAAATCCGTAAGCCGGGATTTACCACCGGTGGTTACAGACTAATCAACAAAGAGTGACAAGAGCACGCGTGTCCAAATCTGATCTAATACTTCATGAAGCATCTGTGGCCTGTCAATAATTACGGAATGATGTGGCAAAAACAGGGGTCTGACAACAAGCCTCTACGCAGGCTAGTTCAGAAGAGACATATTCATCAGCCTTCACAGGTTACACTATTTCAAGCCAGATCCGGTAGCCTATTTACAACAGTGTCCAGGCTATCCTTTTTGGAGGCCTATACGCTTAGGAAGCACAGGTTCCGCAAGTCGACGCAGGCACTGAATCCGTTGGTTGTTCCAGGTAAATTTCACTTTGTGTGGGAACCTCCAGTCTTTGCGATAAAAGGTCGGGTCTCGAGTCGCAAAAGGAGAGATCAGGCCTTTAATCAACAAGAGGAGGGATATAAGTGTTAGAGGAGAGATCGGGCCATGCAGAGGAGAGGGCGTTGCCAGATTGCCAACTTCTCAAATCCTTAGCTTTGGCGAAAACTCTAAAATGTACCTACTGATTTGGGCCTTGATGACATTTTTTTATCGTCACGTAGATGGAATTCCGAAAATCCGTAGATTTCGAACATCGTTCCGTAGATCCGTAGAAGTGCTTAAAATCTGTAGATCTGGCCACGCTGGAGAGGTATTTGTACGTCAGTCTCGACTCGACTTGCGAATTTTGATTTTTTTTGCCCGAGTCGAGTTTTTCTTTGACTCCATCCTTATGCTGCCTGAGTTGGGTAGAGAATCCGCTCAAGCTAACCCGGACAGAGCCGAGTCAAATAAAATCACCACTCTTGGCTCTCTTGCTCAAGATCAACTCCCTACTCAACCGAGTGGTGAGTTTAGCAGACTCGCAAGGAGCTTGAGTCTGATGGGAAAAAAATCCGTAGAGTAAAAATAAAATCCGCTCACAGGTAGGCTGATTTTAAATCCTTGAGTCGGGAAGAGTCTCTTGGTTTTGACTCGCTTGAGTATTTTATTTTGACTCGCTTGAGTATTTTTTTTGACTCGCTTGAGTATTTTTGTTTTGACTCCGATTCTTTTCGGCTAGCTTGATTTTTTTTAGATTTTGACTCAAGGTTTTTCTGGCTTGCTGGAGTCGTTTGATTTTGACCGGCCTGAGTCGTTTTTTCTACTCGCTTGAGGCGTATGGAGTTTGGATTCTGGCTCGGCTCGTCGTTCGTGTGGAGTGCACTGGTGTGGTAGAGATGATTGATTCCTTTACCTGTATTATACAGGCTGTATATATCGGGACAAGCGTCGGGTGTCTGGTTTGAACCAAATTTGTTCTATTCGCGCTGTTTGCTTGCGCCGCTGATTGTAGTGCGCTATATAAATTACAAGAAAGTTTTTAATTTCTATCTGTAAATATAATTCATTTAGAAATTGTTTTGAAAAATGACGGCATAAGCCAATTAAACTTGTAATCATACAAGAAACAATACGTTTAATTGATTGACGTTTAATTGATTGACGATATTTATATTAAAATTTTTGAAATTCGTAACTCAGGGTTGAAAATGAGCCCTCAAAATTCACAGTTCCTTAATCGAAATTCAAACTTCAATCATCCAAATTCAAATTTAAAATTCAAAATTTGAAATTCGAAACTCAAATTTCAACCTACAAAATGCAAAATTAGAAATTTCAGATAGCAGATTTTAGAAATACAAATTATAAATCAAAAACACAACATTTGAAATTTAACATTCAAAATTCCATATTCAAATGAAAAATTTACAATTCAATGAAAAATTCTGAGTTATTAATTCTGTATTTCGAATGATGAATTGTGGAATTGAAATTTTTAATTACTTTCGAACATTTATTGGATATTATTCATGATCTAGAAGGGCTCATGATGTTGTAGTACAGTAGTTTTATGATTTAATAACGGTCGAAAAAAATTTCACCGTTAATATAACGAATCCGTGAATTTGGCGAAACCAAAAATTCAGGTGGAAAAAAGTATTTTTATTGTCTTTAATCAATAATTTATAATATTTTCAGTGGTGAAAAGGTTTTGTATCAATACATTTTGATCATAAGATGTAATGGAAGATTACTAAACACAAAGGATCGATTTCAGTTCAAATTATTCATCTCTTTAGCAATTTTAAGATATTTTCATGAAATAAAAACATGATGAATATCAATTTTATAGTCTTCATCTAATTAAAGTGAATTATTAAGTTTTTATGGAAATTTAACAGTCAATGAGGCTTATTCTGTGATGCGAGTGACGTGGCTCACGAAATTTCACTTCTTTGTCCTGACTCCAGAAAATGCTTCAGCAAATAAATTTGTGTATCGATGAGTTCTGAAGACCAATATCGGCTCATCCTAACGAAAATTTCGAGACTAGAGAGGCTATTTAAGCCAGCAAAACGATATAAAATTTCGTGAGTCACATCACTCGCGTCGCAGAATAAGCCCCAATATCTCTTATGTCAATTTTAAAAAAGAGTTCAACGAAAAATGCATCAAAAAAATTCTTCTGCAAATTTCAATTTTTTTATTTTAATTTTCACACCTTTGATTAATTAAAAAGTTTACCTTGTCGAAAAACGTTTTGAATTTTACTTAATCATTTGTTTTTCATATGAATCTGAAGAAAAAAAACTAAGGTCCTTGAAATGGTTTCTGAACGATTTCTCAAAAAGCGTGATAAAATCAAAACAAAAACCGTGAAAAAATCGAGCGTGAATTTGGCGAGTATTGATAAAATCGAACAGTGATAAAATTGAAAAAACTATGACTGTAATTGTTGAATTTGGAATATGTTATTTTGAATTTTCAATAAAGAATTTCAATTGTAAATTTCGTATTTTGAAAAAAGAATTATGAATGTTAAATATAAAATTTTGAATGTTGAATTTTGAATATAACATTTTGAATGTTAAATTTAAGTTATTGAATTTTGAAAGTTTTGAATTTCAGTACTTAAATTTGAATTTCTTAATTTGGATTTTGAATTTTAAATTTAAGATTTTGATTGATTAATTTCAAATATTGTGTTTTCAATTTCTAATTTTAATTTTTGAATTATATTTTTTGCATTATAATTTTGAATTTTCAATCTGGAATTTGGAATTTATAATTATGCATTTTGTAGGTATAATTTGAAAATTTGATGGCTGAAGTTTGAATTTTTAATATGGACTTTGAAATTGGGAATTTTGCATTTTGAATGCTTATTTTTGACTTTAAGTTATGAATTTTAAAATTTTAATTGTCAATCTTAAATTTGTATTAAAAATATCAAATTTTGAATTTTTGAAAGTGAATTCTTTATTTCGAGTTAAAGTTTTAAAATTTCAAACGCAATGATCAATAAAAATGTTAAGTAGTTTTGAAAATTTAAAAATGGACCATAATAAATAATAACTCAATTAAACGTATTGTTTCTTGTATCATTACAAGTTTAATTGGCTTATGCCGTCATTTTTCAAAACAATTTCTAAATGAATTATATTTACAGATAGATATTAAAAACTTTCTTGTAATTTATATAGCGCACTACAATCAGCGACGCAAGCAAACAGCGCGAATAGAACAAATTTGGTTCAAACCAGACACCCGACGCTTGTCCCGGTATATACAGCCTGTATAATACAGGTAAAGGAATCAATCATCTCTACCACACCAGTGCACTCCACACGAACGACGAGCCGAGCCAGAATCCAAACTCCATACGCCTCAAGCGAGTAGAAAAAACGACTCAAGCCGGTCAAAATCAAACGACTCCAGCAAGCCAGAAAAACCTTGAGTCAAAATCTAAAAAAAATCAAGCTAGCCGAAAAGAATCGGAGTCAAAACAAAAATACTCAAGCGAGTCAAAAAAAATACTCAAGCGAGTCAAAATAAAATACTCAAGCGAGTCAAAACCAAGAGACTCTTCCCGACTCAAGGATTTAAAATCAGCCTACCTGAGAGCGGATTTTATTTTTACTCTACGGATTTTTTTCCCATCAGACTCAGGCTCCTTGCTAGTCTGCTCAACTCACCTCCGAAGAAAAAATCATACGTGCTGTGCTGAGCAGATTTTCTAGTCATCTAATTTGACTCTACTCACCACTTGAGCGATTTTTTTTCGGAGCGAGTATGCGGTGCTTGGTGAGTAAGGTTCAAAAAGGAATCTTGATTTTATTTTACTCTCGCTCAGCCTGGGGTGGATTTTTTTTCTGTTCCGCCTCACACTCACGTTCGTTTGAGCCGATTTTTACTCGTTGAGTTGATTTTTTGCAAGCTCGATGCGATGCGAAGCGAGTCTCGATGCGAGGAGGGGTCGGATCTCGAGTCGTAAGAGGAGAGATCAGAACTCGAGTCCCAAAGAGGAGAGGTTTATGTGGAAATCTCGAGTCATTGCGAGGAGATGTCGGTTCTCATGTCGTCAGAGGAGAGTTCGGACCTCAAGTCGTAAGCAAGAGACGTTCTGCTGAAAGTGGTCGTGTCTATGAGTGCCGCGAATAGATCTCCCTCTATTGAAGCATAGTGTGTTAAATAGTTCGAGGTGGGAAATCGGTCTGCGGCCTCAGGTGGAGTTTAGGGAGTAATAGGTATACACGGAGTATATCATGAGTGTTTCCATTGTATCCATGGACCCAGAGTAGCAAACTCCAGGAACGTGGTGGCTCACCGTGCCTTGGGATGCTAAATGCCGTTTTTACGCGGTATGATCTAGTGAGAGCTTTCTAGAACAATCGTGTCCATGGCAAAAATACCGTAAAAAAAAGAAACCATTTTAGAAAAACTTAGCAAAATCAAACCGCGTTAAAAAAAATTAAATGTAATAAAAAAATACGCTAAACCACTTGTCAAAATTTGATCTAAAACATCATAAAACATCTGTTGCCATTCAAGAATTACGGAATGAAGTAGTAATAAACAGGGGTCTGACAACAAGCCCCTACGCAGGCTACTTCAGAACAGACCAGTTTATCAGCCTCTACAGTTTAACCTATTCCAAGCCTGCTTCCTGTGCTGCTAGATTCGGTAGTCTACAACAGTGTCCAGGCTTGGGAAGCCCAGGCTCCGAACCAAGCTAGCGCAAGTCGACGGAGGCACTTGATCCGTTAGTTGTTACAGGTAAATTTCTCTTCGCATATTGAGGCAGCAGAAGAGTGACCACCAACTCTATCATAGTATCTCCAAAAAGGTTCCATGAGTGTCCCAAGATTGTAAGCCAGTGTTACCCGCTCTCAACCAATTATTTTAGCGATACATTAGGTTATATTTACTGCACCAACTGTAAGCAAAACCTAATTTCGTAAGTCTTATCAAAGTTTTTGCAATAAACATGGCCTTGAAAATGTCATAAAAAATACGTCAGTACAACCGATAATTTTCACTGACATTTTAATAAAAGTGAGTTATACTGAAAACATTGGTTCAATATTGTAAAATTAATCGAAAATCATGTAAATTCAATTTAGGCATTTTTTCCTTTTGTTTTATACGGAAAGTATAATTATAATTATAATTCTAGACGGTAATATTTATGTCAATCGACCCTGGATTATGTTGATCCATAAACCTAAGAGGATCCGGAAAAATGTAAACAAACCCGGAACCCATTTTCCACAATGGGTTAATAAATCAAAATCCTGGCCCCATCACAGTCAGTCAGTCGGTATTTGTTGAAGGGGAAAGAGAAGGGACGGGGACGTTCTCTATGCATCGACTTTTCCTCGATCAAACACAATATGTGTTCTGAGGGCTGGGGGATGAGGAGAAATTGGCGCTAGGTTTTGGAAAATTGTACAAAGAAATCGAGCACAACCATTGTGATAGAATAGGCCGGTTGATGCTTACTCTCTCACTCTTTCTGTCTGTCTTTCTTTCTCTGATGGTGGATGGGGGTAGATTTGACCCAGGACCCAGGTTGAAAAGTTGAGGGTTGATTTAATGGGGGCTGCTGCTGTCTCTCGAGGGGCAGGTCACCTGTGCAGCAGGGTAGAACATCAAAGCCAACAACGGCGAGGAAGACTTTTTGAGGGATTGGAAAGAATGGGTGGGTGGAGAAGAAAGGTTTACAGTTTATTTGCACCCAGAAGTCAGTCAGTTCGTTTTGGATCCGTTCGAGTTTGCCCGTAGTCTTGCGATGCGGTCGGTCCGGTAGTGTCGGTATTTTTTTTCTGAAATATTTCTAGACATACCACGACGTCTGCCGGGGAACAACAAATTAACTGTTCATTTTCGGTTTTTGTTCCGTTTTCTTTCGACCCATCAATTACTTTGTAATTGTAAAACGGGATTTGTCGGTTCATTTGCAATTCGGAAGTGACAGCATTTTGTAATCATTGGTGTCATTGGTGTTATCGGTGTTGCGCGCAAGCTTCTGCCATCTCCCTAGAAATGCTCGAAAAATGTTCGTGTGTTCGTTTGGTGCAAGATGTGTGGTGTTGAAACTCAAAGAGCCGTTGAATTGATGTAATGTTGGGTGTAAGAGTGTTCTGTTTACATCGGGAAAGTGCAACCAAGTTTCCAAAATTGAATTTGTAGTTGTGAGTCTCCCAAGCGATGCAGTGAAGGTTTGATAGCGTATTATAAGAATAAGAGGAGCAAACGGAGGAATCATGAATTGGGGTTTAACGGCCGGAGATCGAGTGAGATGCCTTCAGACGCAGTTGTTCCCGGTTTGTGCCACGTTGGCCGCCAAAGGTAAGCAGCGGAAGTTTTCGGGCTGCCGGCTCTAAGGTCATTCCCCACAGTTCACCGATTCAAACTCCCATAAATAAAACAACCCGATTATATTCGGGAATGTGCTTCTGTCCGTCGTCAAGTCGGTGTTTTCGACAGCCGGCGGTATTTAATCAATACATTGATTGTTATCGCCAAAGAGTAAAACAAATCCCCGAAAAAGTATTTGTCTAATTTGCAATTTCGTGGGAATGAGAGAAGTCACGAGGAGTGTTGATAAACCAACCAGTAGGTACCAGTCAGGAAACATCCTGACAAAAACGGCTAGACGACCTGCTAAAAATACAAAAAATAGCACGGCGATGGTAGAGGCATTTGAAGTTTTTGACATATTTTGCCTTCATCATTTCTGCAGACAGTCGAAGAAAGAACGGACGACCAATTATCGGGGTACCCCTCGTTTCGAGTTTAGTATGAGGTGTAGTTTGTGGTGGAATGAGTGGTGGCATTTCCAGTGCATGTCAATACTCAACTCAAACACCAAACGAGCCTGTTTGCATCAGTTTCGGAACTCGTTTTATTAACGAACAGTGGTGGGGGATGGAGGAAAATACGTTACTTGTTTCGAGTTGTTAATGACAACGGCGGCTTCACACATGCGTTTGTAAATACTTACGTAGTGTGTTGATGATTTGAGTTCGTTGGCATCAAGCTTTTCATTCCGATACTTTTAACTTTTTTTTTTGTCGTGGATGGGGATGGAAATTTCCAAAAATCATATGTGTTTCTAGAAATGCATTTGTAATAACTTGTATGTAATGTATTTTAAAGTAGGGTGCAGACTAAACTTTGGGGTACAACCAAACAGATACCCGGATACTTTTTTTTAACAACCTCATTAAACAAGCTTATAATGACGATGCTCTAGTAGGACAAAAGTTTTTGAATGGCACGAAAGTTTGAGAAAGGTCAGATAGCGTATCGAATAATCATCAACCGTTAGGCATTAGTAAAAGATCTCTTGCCACTCGTATAATGATGAATCCTGCACCATAATAGGAGGGAGTAATTTTTTTAATCTTATTATGATAGAGCACAGCTTAAGGATACAACGAAAAATCGATGTTGAGAGTGTATTAGCACTAGTACCAGTGCAAGTGGAAATAATCCTGTATTGCGACTCATCGCAACGGGTGAAAAAGGTCAGCATAAGGATTAAAATAATTGATGTTGAGATTGTTTCATCATTAACTGATTGATAGACTTGTTCTGATGCACACAGCTATTACTAGTGCTAAAACACCTCCAACATCGATTTCCGATCGAGCTTTTTAACCGACGGGTCACAACAGAAGAAGTGCTAATACAAATCCAACATTGCATTTCATTGCATCCCTGAACGATTTCCTACAACTTTTTTTCCAAATAACACAATTTGACGACGTTTTCAGTTGTTCTAAGTCATTTGGCTTAAAAGCTAAATTTTCAAAACTCCATGTATTCCATTCCATCTTAGATTATTTTCGAAGGTCTATATACAAAACTTTAAGGACGTGACGTATGTGGCTGTCAATGATGTTCGATTTTCCAAAAAAAGTCTTCAATTTAAAAAAAAAAAGATTTTGTGAACAGAGACCACAATATACCTAATTTCCAGACAGATTACCTATGTAATTTTTTAAATTCCTTTCGTGAATTATCCGAATCCGGTAGTTTAATTTCACATTAAATAAGCTCGCCATTATAATAAAGTCGGAACACTCTGTCTCTGCTAATTCTTTGGCTCATCTTGTCACGGTAAGTTTCGGTCGCTGACGGTGACAAAGCTTGAAAACAACACCAAAGACACAAAACGAAAGGCGGCGCAAAAACATGACACGCACGAAAATTGCACGCAAAAAGTCTTAACAAATTAACGTAGGTAACCGTACAGAGGAGCTAAACCCTATGATGGCTAAATTGCGAAACAGAGCAAAGGCCACCAGAAGAAGAAGAAGAAGCAACGCAAACGAAAAAGAGTGTTGGTAGTTTATTGTTGCCTCACAATTGCTGCCAAAAATAGTCTTCACAAAAACAGAAACCATCAGGCGGAACTACTCTTTCCCAAATACTGTTGCGTAAACTGGCGCGTGTACGTTTCATTTGTTGTGTGTTTCGCTTTTTTCTTCAATTTATTTGGCAAGGATTACAGAAGCGTGTATTTTTTCTTCTTCTCTGTTTGGCATGATATGGCGCAAACGGTGAAGTAACACAGGCAGGATACACATCGAGCTTAGCAGCTGATCAAAGCGCTTCCGATTCACGAACGAATTTATGCTAGCGCCGGGGAAAGGATTGAAATTTGTGAGTTCAATCACACCGTTAGATAATACCTACAACAAACATATGATGATTGAAAAGCCTAATCAAGGTGAGTCGTTCGCGGTCGATGAACTAATCAATCAAATGGAAAGCAACCTTTATACGGTATATTTCCTTAAATTGGAAATTTAATTTTGAATAAACTCAGTTTTTGAATTTTAATTATTATTCAAACATAAAGTACTTAACGTTCCTTAAAACATACTTCGCCCTCCCAACGATAGAACCTTCACAATTCCTTCCTTACACAAGTACATGGATGATGGATGGAATAATCAACCTCATTAAACCAACAAAAATGAAGAACGGTTTTAAGCACCCGCTTTTCACCTTTCATAAAACAAAACGCTCACCTCACGCGTCTCACCGTTCAAATATATTTCTCACCTTTTGTTGAGCAACATCAGATCACCCACGAAACAAAACAAAAAAAAAAGGCAAAAGGAAAACACGACCACAGCACGAGCCGGGATTGTTGAGTGAAAAATGAATTGAGATCCCGGCGGCAGAAGCTTCAACATCTCACTCATCTGGCTGTTGTTGGTTGCAAAAATGACGCAAATGTGTTGATGAACTTTTGGCACAGAACAGAATTTAATTTAATTCGATGGAATGATAATTTCTGTTGCAGGAACAGCTTTGAATGAATTTTTTGCTATTATAAAAAAAAATCCCGCTTTTCTCGAATGGGTGGCTGCCCTGTGTTATGTAATGAAATTATTCGTAAAAGCATTATTTTTCATTTACAGATATATGGCAAATTTTGAGAAAAAGTATTGATTTTATAGAAAAACAAAATAGGAAATCCCAATAATATGATCCATCAACTAATATCGAACACCTTCAATTTAAAAAAGTTTTCCAATTGTAGAGGATATTTTTTATGAAAATGTAGATACATGAATTGGTGAGACTTTTTTTTATGTTCTGTTAAGCTTGGACAATTTAGAATCTGGTAGGGCAATTTAAAAAAAAAATCCAAAAGTGGCTCCAGAGACTAAGTCACTCTCTGCAGCCACAATGAGCAACTTTTTTATGCATAAACATTGAGGTGGCAGCGAAATGGTTCATGTCGGATTTCGAAAATCAACTTTTGGTAGATTGGCCAAAAAACTGACCTATAATTTCAGCTCAATCGGACTTAATTTAGGGGTGCCTCAAAGCCACCAAAAGAAAAAGAAAATTGAACTTCTTATTTCGATGCCAAATAACTTGAAAATGGATGAAACGTCGAGATCTAGTAATGTTTAAAAAAGGTTCAAATATCGACTTTGTGGGATTTTCTAGGACAGCCGATTCTACAAAAAACGTCTAAATCACAAAAAGTCGATTTTTGGCCAGAATAATTGGTTTTGATATATCACAAGATCTCGACGTTTCGTGCATTTCTAAGTCATTAAAATTTTGATTTTCCAAATTTCTTTTGGTCGTCTTCCCTTTGGTGTTTTTTTTTCAATTTTAACACATTAAGGATCACGAAGAAATTTAAGTCGAGAAACACTAAAATTAGGCATTCTATAACTAAAAACCCGCTGGAAATTCTATAAATTAAGTTTCTTTGAGCTACCAAAAGTGTTGTGCTCAATATCGTAGAATTGATTTTTATTATCAAATTTATAACATACAACATTTGTGTTATGCTTGTAAGAGTAGCAAAATTTCGAATTTTTCAGTTTCCTTTGTCCAAATGAGCTGAAATTTTGCACAGGCCTGTTTTCTGGGCCAATTTACAAAATGTATAAGGTCGGTTTTCGAAATGACCCATTTGGCTGGCACCCTAGTATACATATTTAACTATTTCGGTTATTTTTTTGTCTTTCTATGGTTCATAAAAGCTACAAGAATTTAGCTAAACAAGTCAATTATGTCACTTTTCCGTTTATCTACACATCGCCCAGCTCAGGTAAGAAGTGAGTGTGATTTCCCCGGAACTTCGGGTCCCGCCCGGTGTGAGCCGGGAAAATGCATCGTCGTTCTCCCTGTTCGTCATCATCATAGAGCATCGTCGTGGCAGCCGACGTTCGTTCGTTTACCTTTTTGTTTTTGGCTTTTCCGAGCTACCAGAAAATTTTCGCCGTTCGTTCATGCGAACCTATCGTTTCGTTTTCGTCGTTGCACATCCTATAGCTTTGTAGTTAATAAGAGGTGGGTAGGTGTCGGATTTTCCCTTCGCAGCCGCCCGAACGTTTATTTTTCTCGGGAAAAAGTGAGGTCTGCTTCTGGCCTGGCTGGCTCGCTGCCTGGCTGTCGGTCAGTATTTAGCAATTTCTTAGTCGCTGGCTAGTCAGTTTGTTTCCAGCTGTCGACGCGACGATTAGTTTTTTCGCGAACGAACGGTTGTTGTGATGGACGCAAATTGACGGGCGAGATTGTTTGCGAATTTTTCGAGTGCCTTAGAAGTGGATTTTTGTTTTTTCGTTTCCTTCGGTTTTCCGGATGGTTTCAATTTTCATTTGATAATTCGATGGACGGAACAACAAACCTCCAACTGTGTTCATGAAATAGAACAGAATTTAACAAGCTCAGTCTTCTCGGTAAAGTGCGACCAATTTACACCCTTTAAGGGAAAGTGTTTTCTCAAATTTAAAGTGACACACGCGTGCTGCCATATTAAATTGCCATCATTAGAGACGGGATTAAATAAAATATAAATATAGGTAAAAAGCAAAACTATTCGAACTTGAAAACTCACCGCCGAAACTTGTGCTGCTGCAGTGTCGATCGAAAACAAAAAATAACAAAATAAATTTGAAAACAAAAAAGTGCATTAGCGTGCGCGCTTCGTGACAGTGTTGTTTATTTTGCGCTTTTTTCACCCGTTCCTCGCCTTGAGAAGTGAGCGAGAATCTGAGTAAAACGGAAGGAAAATCTCGTAAAACAGCTGTTTATTGCACGGGGAAAACGTGGGATTAGATTAAGAAAAACCGCCAAGTGTAACAAAATTGCATAATTGCTGAAATTTGGAAGCGTGTGTGCTGCTGCACCTTCAGGTAATTAAAGAAAAATTTGCTAACGTCATCGTGCCGTTTGAGAAAAAAAAAATTCGGCACCCTTCTTAATTACTGTGTTGAGTTCACCCGAATTGAGTCGTTTTAAAAAGCGGGAAAGCCTTAAAAAAATGTATGTGCATCAAAAACAACAACGGCACGGATTGTGTTTACTTAAATGCTCGGGGAATGCATAACTTGTGAGTTGGGTTTCGGTTTTTTCACTAGTTGGTTTTTCACGAATATTTTTAATAAGGCTAAATTACCCGACTAAAACTGAGCAACGCTTCCTTGAGAATCAATCAAAACCACCGGACTTGGATTCAAGTTAAACGAGGAAGAAACACCCTTTTAGCTGATTGATGGAACAGTTGCGTGACTAAGTTTTCTTTTTAAAGAAAAAAAAACGTTCCAGAGAGAAGAAAAAAAACCAGCGGGAGCTAAAAATAATTGCTTTTCCGGGAGGGTTTTTCGTAAGTGATTTCAAATTTGCCGATTTATTTTCGCAAAAACCGCAAACCGACTCATTGAGAGCAGCGAGCAGCAACAGGGCTAACGAATCCGATTTAAAATTTGGACCTGTTCGGTTTTATGATTTTTGACCGCTTTCCAGAACTAGACCAGAGTTATAGAAAAAAAAACAACAACAAAGATTTTTTTCCATACTTCCTAAATCATTAGGAAATTTCGTTTGACAATTTTAAAACAAATTTAGCAGAAAAGCGTTACCGAAAATGAAATCAACAGACTCAATTCCGAATTTTTCTTCCGAAGGTGGTTCCATAGAGTGCCTCTACAGAGTGGCTCCAGAGACTAAGTCACTCTCTGGAGCCACTGTTTTCATGGCCTTTTGGGTATCGTTTCGAAACATGTAAACGAATGTCCACAAAGATATTGTTAATACAGGTTTCTCTTTGTTGATTATATCATTTTGATAAAAATAAAAGCTAAGATCACACACTCTTTCAAACAACGAAAACAGCGTAACCAGTTGGTAATGTTTTTTTTCGTTGGTACCTACCATCGAACGATTAAACAGTAACGTGATTTGCATCAATTTGCAGCAAGAGTGAATAAAAATACAAAAACAGTAAAATGCACACGGCAGGGAAAATCGGTGATCTTATCGTAACTTTTCTTTACGTGAATGTGAGAATTGTTGGGAAAATGATTGCTGTCAAGTAACGTTTATTTCTGACTGCAAAATGTTCAGATTCCATTTATTGTTTTCAAAATTTGGTTATTACAAATTCAGAATATTTCAATCAATTTCGATGAAAATATTTTATTAGAAGGCGGGCAAAAGCTGGATTGACCATCGAACAACAAAAAACTAATATGAAACCAATAAATCAATAAAATCTTAGAATCAAATTGTTATTTATGAAACAAGTTGCAAAAAGTAGATTTTTTCATCATAAGTCGTACGTACATTATGGATACGAGTGCTGGAAAATTTGACCATACACAAGTTTTTGCTTTCATTTCTTCTAACTTCATTATTTTCATAATTTATTAATCTTAATTAATAATTAATTAATAAATTCTACCCGTTTATTTTCCCCATCTTTCATTTCTTTTATTTCGTCTATAGAAGGAAATAATTTTTCCTCGATAAGGCCGATAAAATTACGTAATTATTTATTTTTTAAGGAATTTTAACACATCCAAGCTCAAAAATGTAAAATTTGAAGTTTTCAGTAAAATATTTTAACGAAAATTTGGAAATTTTGCTCGTTTATTTTGTATGCAAATCTTAAACAAAAAAAATTGTTCTAGATCCCCAGATCGATTTTTTTCCTGAATAGTGCGCGTTTGGTAGGAGAGAGTCTCCTCTAAAATGTGGCAGATTTTCAGAGATGTCGACTTTTTTTCATGAAATTGCCCTTTGAAGAAATATTGTGAAAAAAAAATCTTATGTTCAAATAATCACAATGATTAAGAAGCTCTTTCTAAAAAAAATTATGAGAAAAAATTGGTGGCTTCTGGATTACGATGAATCTATTATTGAATTTGACACGAATCGGTATTCCAGTTTGCAATTTTTAAACGTTGTTTAAATAAACGATATTCCTGATGATCTACAATGCATTTGTTAAAAAAATATAAACATATAAGTGTGAGTGAGATGCAAAAAATGTATTTACGGCTTGAAGCGCTCTACATTTTTTGATAAAGAGACTTACTGGGAAAATTAAAATAATAAATTTTTTCTGGCTCATTTTTTATTAACTGAGGAATCTCTTATTGCATTTGTCCTATTTTTGGTCCAATCTCTTTACTACCTGTACCGTTTATCTGCTTAAATTTTTTTCGAGAACAAATACCGAAATTCACCAAAATGTCTCAACCAGCGAAATATTGGCACTGCCCTATAACCGACATACGAAACATGGAAAACTCGACTGTGCAACACTTTACAAAAAAATTAAAAAAATAAATTTTAAAAAAATTAAAAAAAAAATTAAAAAAAATAAAAATTAAAAAAAATTAAAAATAAAAAAAAATAAAAATAAAAAAAAAATAAAAATAAAAAAAAAATAAAAATAAAAAAAAAATAAAAATAAAAAAAAAATAAAAATAAAAAAAAATTAAAATAAAAATAAAATAAATAAAAATAAAAAAAATAAATAAAAATAAAAAAATAAATAAAAAAAAAATTAAATAAAAAAAAATTAAATAAAAAAAAATATAAAAAAAAATTATAAAAATAAAAATAAAAAAAATTTCAAAAAATAAAAATAAAAAAAAATAAAATTAAAAAACGATAAAAAAAATTTTAATTAAAAAAATAAAATATATAAAAATAAATAAAAATAAAATTTTTATTTTTTTTTTATTACGAACCCCTTGGAGACAAGGCGTAAGGCTTTGAATTCTCATACATCTGTTGAAATATACAATTTTTTACGATATTTCAAACCCAGTTCTTGATTTTTTTTCCAAAAACTTAAATTTTACCATAAGAAAGGAATCCACTTTCACTTCCATATGCTATTTAAGTTTTTGGCGATCATTTCATCTGCTAAATGGAATTGAATAATTCTGTAATTTCTGTAATTCTGTAATTGTCAGTGTTCTGTCGAGGTTTTCGTTGTTTCATCATATTCCCTCCGTGTTATGGAGAAAGAGTTGAGTATGGTGAATTTCATGCCCTTAGATAGAGAATAATCACGGAATCTATTCATACATCATTTCGACCTCAATGCATAAGTTAAATTATTTTTATCTCGTTAGTAAAACTATAAAAAAAAATTAATGATTCAATTTCTTGGTTGGAGATCAATAAAGTGATTTCCATCGAATTTTTTGTCATGCAGCAGAGTGACATAAATATGACACAATTCGAACAATTTCCAAGTGTTGTTCTCCGAACTCGGTACTTTCACATCTTTAGGCATCACCGTTTGATTGTTTGTATTATGGAGGATTGTATGTAAGATTTTACCATTTCTACATTGGGGTCAACCTTGCCAAATCAATTTAACATATGGTATAAATCGATCAAATTTCAAGTGACTTTAAAAAAATGTGCTTGTATAAGGAGCCCACTTCCATTTTCAAATGAGAAGGAACGTTCCCAAGCCATATAATGTTCCCATACAACATGGTATGTTTATACATAACGATATGATTTGTGGTGCTTGAAAATCCTTCCTATTTTGAAAAAAAAAAGTTTTCATACAAAATTAACGTAACGTACAGGTGACTCTCGATGTCCGCGAGTTCGAGCCCAAGAGTAAACATCGATCACAGTTGTACCGGATAAGTGCTTCAATGACTGTCCGCCAGCTGCATCGTTGAAATAAGTCGCGAATGACGTAAAGATGTTAAAACGACTATAATCGAAACAAAAAAACAGTAAAATTGGCTCTCTTGTATGGCTCTTTTGGATCTAAGGCATCTTTCGTTTAAAATAATTTTGACTGTTTCCGAGTTTTAGAAAAAAGTAAGTAACATGTTTCTGAAACTTTCAATAAATCTTCTATGGATTTTTTTTTTTAAAATTTACTCGATAACCATAGACATATTACTTGACATATCGCATAAATAATTTTTGAAACTGTGATACAACAACATTGAGGGGTGGGGAAAACAAATCCGCACCATCTGCTTCTGCCTACCAAGTGGATCGATTCTCGTGTATAGAGATAAAACACCGAAAATAGTTGACAAACGAAATTTATCCGCCTTGTCCGTGAGTCCGTTCCCTAGAGACAAAAAAAAAACAACAACCCAGAGCGTGGGTGAGTCGCAGCCTAGCGTCGCTTCATGCCCCGAAGAATTGTTGTTGTCGTGTTTTTTTTCTGTTTTTGTTTAAACTTTTTTTCCCCATGTATATGCTGTTGCAGACAATTTGGGAAAGTTCAGAACAAAACGCGACGACAACGACGACGGATCAAGATGAAGAATTTTGCAAAAAAACAGAGAGAACGAAAAAAAAACGAACAAAAATTTATCGCCGGCAGCATCCACCGTTCACAAAATGCACGAGCAGTTTTTGGTCGCGCTTGATGCGAATCAAGTAATAAAAAACTTTAAGGTTTGTATGGTTGTGTGTATGATTTACACGATACGTGATATTTTATTATTTGCCAGTTAATGACTAATTTTTTCTGACGACACTTGCAGGGATAATGGACAAAATTTTTGACATAATTAAAAAAAACAAATAAACGCCCGCGCGTTTGGACAAAGAAAGTATCGCTTGCGAAGTGATGCTGTGAATTAATGTGTGAAATAAAGTTGAGACAATTTTTTACAGTGTTCTCAAGAGAAAAGTTTCTAGCAGGTGTGCAGGGATGAGTGATATCTGCCTGCCCCAAAATTCCTCGATAGATTCGATGCTGCTAACAACATGGAGCTGCTACTAACGTCGTCGCGTCGTCGTCGTTGGGTATCCGGTGATATTAATTGATATTTTGTCAAAGGTCAATAAGTGCTAAAGCAAGCAAAATGTGTCAGCTGGGGCTAATCGTTTTGTCCGGATCGAGCTCACGAGCACGCCGGAAGAAAAAACAACAAACGGAAAACTTATTAGTATGGCAGCGTAGTTTCATTGCTGCGCGGTTGCCCATTAATAATGACATCGTTGTCCTGAATTCGTTTCCAGTGAATTACTCTTGGGAGTCGTTGAGGGACAAAAAAGATTTCCCATTTCCGGGCAGTAGTTTATGGGCCCTCCCCTGCCAGTCTAGGGTGTCACGTTCAGCCGACAATGTTAATCATCACGAAAAAGACGGCGTGGCCGGCGTTTGGTCAAGTTGGTTTAGCGATGGCATATTATAAGTGGCATTTGCAGTTTGTGGTGAACATTTTCATAATTTATTATCGTTTCTGAGCCGAACAACTGACAAACGAGAGCGCGTCGTCGACATGTTTCGATCCAGAAGTCAGTGGTGGATTTTTATTTCTCCTCTAAACAGCTGGCTGAGTGACATTTTAATCATTAATTTAGAACGTCACAAACGAATTTGGCAGGTTTGCCCAATTTAAATGCATAAATTTACGACAAATGGGAAGCTGAACAGAATTTGAACAGGGCCGATTATCAAAAGGTACCCTCGATCCAACACAAAACAAAACATATTCTGCAGCCTCAATCTCAGTGTTAGGAGTTTCAGTAGGAACCTTTAGGAGCATAGGAGGTGTAGGACAATATCGTCACCCACAATGCTGGCCTAGCATCTTCCAGGGTTCACCTTCTCAAACTTAACCCCTCAAAAATCTCTCCATCGTGGATATCTCTGCATCTACAGGTGAAGCTCACTCAAAGCGACTCATATACCCAAGCTTTTTTTGAAACTATCAAATCAGAAAGCAGAAAATCATATCGAAAGTCAAACATTGAATTTAAAAACTGCAAATAATTCATTCTTAAAAGGCTTAGTCAAAAAATCTAGTTTTAAAATATCTCTCTAAGTTCAACCCTTGCGTAATTTGTTTCCTTTCTAGGTAAATGCTTGGTAAAGTGACATTTAAACTATCAATTTATACCCAATTGCGAGAACGTCATATCTGATCTACTAGTTACATTTGCTGCATAATTTAAGTGAAATCGTTGTTTATGATTCAACAGGAATAAATGTTGTAGCCAAATTAAAAGTGTATTCCGGACCAGTTGTAGATACATTGAAAATTAGATGGATAGCTTCCGAAAGTACGGTTTAGAACCCAAATATCAGTAGGTACGTACTCTCAGCTGATTTCAGCCCCGAAGGTAATCCGACTAAATCTGCAAACACACAAACCTGCCATTTGTGGGCGTTGAATCAAAAACCCTTGGTCGAGTAGGATTGGATTGGAAAAGCTTAAGCATTAAATCGGACAGCGATGGGGGGATATGCAATGGGTGGGTGCTGGGCTGGGTGGATGAAAACATATCACGGCAGAAAGAACACCACCCGCACTTGGCCGGCACTACTAACATGCATGTCCAAACGAAATGTACATCATTAGTCTCGGCCGACCGAGAAACTGTTTGACCGGTGCAGGACGCGATGGCCGGATGGGAAAGATTTATATCGCTCTCGTCGGTACCTTCATCCCGTCATCAACGAACGTTTCTCGTTGTCGTTTTTCTTCTCTTTTCCTGAAGCAATGGGCGATGCTTTAGCGACTTCGTCTAGCTGCCTGCCTATCAACCTATGTACCTATGAGTTTTCACAAGGAAACTCTTACGTCGGCAGCAGTGTCTAGTTTTTCTATTCGTTTGGTTTTCTTCCTATTCACATTTAATGAGGGATTGACTATAAACAACGTTAGACTGAATAATTTTGAGAATTTTAATTGTGGTCGACATCCTTGGGAGATCAAAATTACGGTTAATTTTGCGTACAGTTGTGGCTCCAGAGATTAGTTTTCAATAGCAATGACTATCATAAATCTATCCACCTAACCCTAATTTTTGATTTAAAGAACCATTTACGATGTCAAGTGTACTTTTCTGCTCTCTTTTGATACTAAATATTAAAAAAAAATTCAAAAAACACAAATATCTTTTTTACAGAATGGCTCCAGAGAGTAACTCAATAGAAAGAAATGTTTTTCACAAAAGCTATTACGGTATATTTTTTCCCTGTGAGTTCTTCAGAACTGACGTCATCCATGGACGTCCCCCATCGGTTTTAGTTTGAGAGTGCACTGCACTTTGCCTAGTGCCTATCTGGGCAGTGGGTGATGGGTGAACAAATGAACGGGTGTACCAAAGCAGAGTTGATTTATAGGGGAATTCCTTTTCCTTCGAGGGTCGGCTGCATTATTTTCTAAGACTGTTTGTTCGTTAGTTGCTATCTACATACCTTTTACTTGTGGCTAGTTGAAAGAATCCTGAAAGAAACAGAAAAAAGCAACGTTAGCTGATGTGTGAATCAAGCATTAACATTCTCAACACATGTGAAAGAGTTATGTATAAACTTTATGTAATTTTCCCTTGTTAGCAAACAAATCAATATTAGAGTATTTCTGACCACACTGATTGTTTTTGTTTATTGTTTTTCTGTCTCTTTCCTCATTTTCCCTCCAGCCGGCTACCTCGGCAGTTTCCTGTCCAACAGCCTCAAAACCAACCAGCTGGAGGTCAACACCGACTCCAAGACCCTGCGGCCGATCGCTCGGCTTAAGGAACCACGGGAACTTTTCGCACTGCCCAAGGAGCGGGACTATGACTGCCCCCAGCAGGCCCCCCGATGGCCGATCGAGTGTCAGGTTAGTTTATCCAGTCCTATCGGAACGTGAAACAATGTATCTATTCAAAATTGCTAGGTTATTTCCGTTGAAGTTTCCACATACTAAATGTTGACCTTCAGGTATCAGAATGGGGGTAGGCTTAATAGCGGCATGTTGACCTTAGCTTACAGAGAGTTAAAGGTAAACACAAAATTGACCTCATTGGCATTGAGAAACCGAGAAAAACAGTCGATCTCTAACAATTGATCAAGCGCTTCCTTCAAACGCATTTCGATGGGTTGCCAATACTTTTTTTTTTTTTTTTTTTTTTTTTTTTTATGGCGTTTAAATAGCTCGGGGAGCTGACGCTGGAAATGAAAATTAGAATAGTTTGGAGAAGAAAATTTAAAGTTTAGAGAAGGCAGCGTAGAATAGTAAGCGATCTTGAGACGTTGGTTAAACCATCAAGCACTTCATTATATCCATGGAATATGGATAAAATGCAGTTCAAGATAATAAACCAACCCCTCCCGATACCAGTTGGAGGAAGGACATGGGCGGGTTCGAGACTGGCCTCTACATACTCCCCACGCATCTAACTACATTTAATTTTTGTGTTATTAAAGGCATCATTTTAACTTATCTTATATGTTTTTCCTTCCTTCGTCGTCGTCTGTTGAACGTCTGCTTCGTGTCTCCGCCCCAATTCCACTGGTATGTGTGATGGGTTTCGTGATAGTTGTCTCGGGATCCAGTCATCATATGACTCCGAATCGTATGCGCAGGGGTATATGAAAATAAAAGAAAGAGAAAAGGAGAGGAAAGAGAAATATAAAGGAAGGAATTAGTTCTTGCATGAAGTAATTGAAGTGTTATTTGCTGTTTTTCCCTAATTTTTTGCCTTTCATTTTCTAAATTTTGAAATTTTTGTTTTTCTTTTTAGAGTTTTTCCATTTCATTGCTAATCATACTATTTTACCAAAATATGGATGTGAGAGTTTGTTTTGCTTTTTGGATGCGCTCTTATTAACTTATTAACTTACTAGCTGATCTACCCGGCCTTGCTCGGGTTTGCACAAAATATAAATCAAAATGAGTCGTTTGACTTTGCAAGCCTATTTCAAACTAATAAAAATTCTAGCTCAAATTAATAGTAGAAGTAAGCTACCTTATTCCTATCACAACATCACAAAATCATGAAAATTTACCAGAATATGGATATAAGAGCACATCTTACCGTACCCTACCTACCTCACATAGTTGAATGTTAAAATCCATCATAATTTACAAAAAATCTACATAGGGGTTCTATTAAAATATACCGCATGCCTATTGTAAAATGCCCGAAATCAGTAATTAGGACTACCTACTCATTGTTATTCTTCAAAACCGTACATTCTAATATATACTTCCATAGATGAATTTCAAACTAAACCGAAAAACGTAAAGATTTGCTAAAAATGAATAATTAAATAAAAAGCAAAAAAAAAACGTCTTACCAAATGAAATATAACATTTTCCAACAACAGCATTCCCATCCAATGAGCCTCTAGTTCTTGTAAAATGCTTGATTTAAGAATAAGCCAACGAAATTCATAAACCGCAAATACACACTTACTAGAGCATTGGGGAGGCGAATACCATAACCTTTACCTAACATCGTAATACTTTTCACACGTTTTCTCTATTTTTAATTCTACAAGACTAAACCATCTAACTACCTAACCAAACGAATTATGCCCTATTGAAAGTATCAACTTTTATTATGGTAAATTGTGATACTTTCACTACCAAATGTTGCGATTGTTCTGCGGAAGGGAGGGCAAGTGTTTCAACTCCCATTCATCTTATCAACATGGATCATGAAAAAAAAAATAAGACATCTTTGAACCTACTGCTGAATTTAAACTAAATAAAGATGTCCAGCTCCTCTTCTAATTTAGGCCATATTATGACACCATGTTTAACAAGATTGTGTGTAACGACACTGTCAGGAAAATGATGGGTTGATCCATCATTTTCACAAACATACACACCGCAGCCGTTAACCCATTGCAACTTAGGGTACGGGCATTTCAATGGGTTGCCAATACTGTTTCAGAAATAAAAAAAATATATAGGGGAGAATGAGGATACTTGATCCCTGGGGATACTTGATTCCTTAGCTATATCTCGAAACTGGAATGTCTTACGAAGATCAAATGTTCTAGAAAAATGTGCCAAAATGAGCAAAATAACAATTCTTGCAGTTTAAATTTTTTTAACAAAATAATTGTTTGAGTAATTGAACTTTGTTTGAAAAATTTCACAAAATGTAACTTGAAGATCTTTTTTCATCACTTTAAAATGTTCCTTACATGGGAAAATTATGAAAAAAACATTTGTTCCAATGTATCAATCGTTCGAGCGTAAAATCAACTTCATAATGCCATATTTTCAAAGCAATGGAAAACTCTCAACTTTTTTCAGAAAAAGTTTTCTAAAATGTTGATTATGGGTACAATTGATCCCTAGAGTTGGGTTACAATTGATCCCCCTTCCAAACGGCATATTCTTCTTCTGAATTGATCGTTTTGATTGCTGATTACGAAATTACTAATATTTATCCAAAAACTAACATTTATCAAACAATTGTCTGAAGAAAAGAGCAAAAATAATTAATATTCTATTTATTATAAAAAAAGGCGCCTTTAAGTATGCAATGTTATTAGCGTTGAGACAAAGTTATAGAATTTTCTTCTTATGTCTGCTATAAATTGTGAAATGAGAACAAACATGACCAAAATAGTCAATTAACATTCTATCTTGGGGTTTTGTTTGATTTTTATACAAGGATTAGGGCTTCCTGAATAAAAGATCAAGTCTCCTTAAATAGGGGATCAAGTCTCCCCTAACTTCAGAAAAATCGCAATTTTTTACTCCCACGAAAATGCTTCTAGTTCATCAACGGGTTCAAGTATCGTTCTAATTTTTGGAGCATAGAAACTTGAAGTTACAAGCTGTCAGAAAATGTCAAAGACGGCGAGTTGCTAAATTTTTCCAAAAAGATATGGTGAAAATAAGAAAAGGGGATCAAGTATCCCCACTCTCCCCTACTTATCTCCAATAGTCCTGTTTCGGTATACTTACGTTCGCGTGCGCCTTTAAAAACACAATCCACAAACAAAAATCGCTTTCGAATGCGTCCGTCTACGCGCTACCTGCAGAGTTCTTCCAGCTGATTGCCATAAAGCCGGCCAAAATTAGCATGTTTCGCACATCAAATTCGTATGGGGGATGTCGGTGCTTATTTTTTTTATTGAAATCCGCGACTACCGGTGAGATTTCCCTCTCTAGTAGTGGTACTAGGTATTGTTATTATTGTGTTTACTCCACAAACCGGACGCGGCTTCACTGATGATCGGTTTGTTTTTTTTTCGTACTTTTCAGCGGTTAAACAAGCGTGTTTGTATGCACGACGACGCACGGCTGCTCGAGATTTTGTTTCAAAATTCGAAACAGGTTGCGTTTTCTTTAATTCCATTTATCCTTTATTTTTATTTTATGCCATTCGCCCGGCTCAGATTTTCCGAAACAATGTCAGAGAGATACCGGTCCGGTCTTCAGTGAAAATTTGCCGTGTGCATCGATCGTTTGGTTTGTCATTTTCTCGATTTGCCAATTCCCCGTGCGCTCGTGAAAATCGCGAATCGGTTAGGAGGAACGTGTCCTCTATTTTCAAACAGATGAGGATGACGCGAGTTTCTATCTTTTTTTCTTGGAGGTTTCAACGCCACTGCTCGCTAGTCGGAGTTTATGATGGCAGACCAAAAGAGGTTGAAAAAATGTGCGTGTCTGGTAGGTGTCAAAGTTTTCTATCGCTCGTAACACTTAAACCGATCTCGTGTAAAATTTTATTAAGACTAAACTAAACTTTAAGTTGGCATGATTTTTAGCAAGATAAACCAATTAGATAGTTGATTTCACTTTCAATAATGTTTTTTTTTGTATTTGATGAAAAATGAATCCTATGGATTTTCACGACAATACTGCTTAAAACTTTGAGCAATTTTTATGGACAGTCCTTTTTCATGTCCTTCAACCTTAAATTCAAATAAATCAAAAGTTTTGAACAAGAATCCGATTTTGAAAGGTTACTTTCTTATTTTACGGTATAACTCGAAAAATAAATGTTTTAGAAATTTGACGCTAAAGATTGAATGTTATGAAACGGTATTTTACACAAAATTGTCGAATATAAAAGAGAATAGAGCAACGCATAGTAGGGAATTTTTGTACCCAAAATTCCAAATACGATTAACAATTCCAAGAAAGTTAAAAGTTATGATGAAGCATTTCCAAAAATTATTGCATTTTTTCTTTTTTAATTCAACTTTAGTCATCGTATGTATTCTAATTTATGCAATTCTTCTCAATGCTTAGGTTAAAATGCTCGTCAACCTTTGAATTCTGAATTTAGAGGTACATATTCAAATTACGACTGGACGATCATTGGGATTTCCTTTCAAAATATTTGATTCCTTTGATTTTCTAGCCTTAATTTCTGAAATACAATAAAATATTTAATTTGTAATTCTGAAACATTACTTCACAAGATTTTTAATTAAGATCATGAAATGCAAAAGTCGTTTTTTTTCGCAATGTACTTTATCAGTAGCATACAAATTTCTTACTGAAGCCTAATTTCGTCTATACTGAACTTTGGACCGATGGCCGGTAGAAGTAATAATCCCTACAAAAAGTTTAATAAAAAAAAATCCTAACGATAATGTCACAAAGATATGACAGAACAGTATTAAATTTGGCACTAAATAATGAGTTTTACTAGTCGATCCATGGTTTGCAGGAGGAAAGGGTCTTTCATAGATGAGGTAACAGATGGCCAATAAATGAGTACGAGTAAGTCAATCCTTAACTTTTAAGAGGATTAAGATTATTTTTAACCATTTTGTTTATAAACCGAAAAGAGCAAAAAACTTCTATCAATCGATTTCGATGAACATCTCAAACTCATCAATTCACACACACCTACCCATAATACAACATCAGGCTGCTCACATAATGGCAGTTCGATAAACTTTATCCGTGTGCTGGGTGTGTTATTTTTAACCGAGCCGCGACTGAAGAAAGATTAAGCTCCACAAGAAATGGTCAATCAGCTGCTAACTTTCAGATCCATTTCTCACTAGAACAAACTCAATTCGAACCGAAGTTTTTGCTGCTCCCATTCTTAATCGAATCACCTTTTCCATTTTCTGCCGTCGTCGTCGTGTTCTCAATGTGCTATCTAGAGTAACTGTTATCGTTTCATCATCGCAAAGCAGCGAGCCATTTTCCCAAGCTCTTCTAGTAGTTATCAAAGAAAAACATCAACTCAAAGTGGATTTCGGGCGTCATCGTCGTTGAAATCGATCGGCCATAGAGAAAGTTCGACTAAATTGTTATGTTAATATTCGTCGGACCTACATTTACCAGTAGAAGAGAGAGCCACTTTCGTTACCGGTCGACCAGTGTGGATTGTTTCTAATTCTGATTTATGACCCTTCGCCGGGACACGATAAGAGGTACCTTCCTCCCTAACTACCCAAAGGTAGAAATTTTGGTGGGCCGTTTTGAATTACAAATTACTGTCTGGAGAAATCGTTGGTCGTAGGCTTTTTCTTCCTGCTACTTTTGCATCGAGTTCCAAGTCTTTGTTGCCGACTTTCCGAAAACTTTTCCAGAACATTTCTCCGGAATCATCATGATGAGAGGATGAAGATTGGCTCGAAGCACTCGAAACTAAAATTAGTCCTCCCTCCTCCTCTCGATATGGGAGTAGGTACTTTCTTTGACCCGGATGAAATTGCTTTACGTGACCTGCATTACGTTCACAACATCCGGGTTGACTTTTAATGCTGCTCTGGATCATGTTGAACGATAGTGATGGAGATAATTAGGAAAAACACAAGAATCGTGGCTTGTGTGTAGCATTCAACAATTTTGAGCACGCTATACATTGTCACGAAAACTTGCAGGGTAAGAACGTTGTACTGCATTGAAAATTCGTTGACAAGGTATTGGCAATACATGTTACATTACTACCATTTGGAGTCCATTCCGAAGTAATCGGGTTGACAATATTTTTTTGTCCAAAAGCTGCAGGAAAACTTTCATTCTTTGATAATTTTTTTTAATGTGAACAAAAAGTGTTTTATTTATTTTATTGACAAGTTTTTCGTCTCACAATGATGCACATAATTCCTAAAATTCACTCTGTCCAATGAAACCGTTGTACAATTTTCCGGACATCCCACATTCGCATGATTAAGCTTAACTGGATCTAACTACTTAGCTCGTTGTACTCCTGCTCGTCTCATTCCTACTGGATCCGTAGCAAACACCTGTTTTGCAGTACAGTCGTTCGGTATTCTCGAATTATGTCCTGCTCAGCGTATCCGGCCAGCGTTCGCCACCTTCTGTATACTGGGTTCGCCGAAGAGTCGCGCGAACTTGTGGTTCATCCTTTACCTACACACTCCGTTCTCCTGCACACCGCTCAAGATGGTTCTTAACACTCGTCGCTCGAATTCTCCTAGTGTGAGCAGGTCCTCCTCGAGCAATATCCACGTCTCGTGTTCGTAAAGGACAACCGGTCTAATGAGCGTCATATACCTAATGGTGGCAATTCGTGCGAGGGTTAAGTCTTTTCGACCGCAGTTGCTTGTGGAGTCCATAGTATATACAACTCCCGCTGATAATTCACTGTCGGATCTCACGGGCTGGTGTCATTGTCTGCGGTCACCAGTGAGCCGAGATATACAAAGTTTTCAACTATCTCCAGCTCGTCGCCGTCGATCGTGACCTTGTTACTCGACAAGCGGGCTCGGTTGGTCTCGAAACAACAGGCCATCATATAGTTCGTCTTGGATGTGTGATTCATCAACCCGACCCTTCCTGCTTCGCGTTTCAGTTTGCGGTAGATTTTCTCTACCGCCGCAGATGATTTGCCGACTATATCAATTTCATCGCCAAAGCAGATAAGTTAACTGGATCTGTTGAAAATCGTGCCCCGCATTTAGCTCACCGCTCGTCGAATAACACCTTCGAGCGCCACGTTGAACATCATGCAGGATAGACTATCGCCTTGGCGAAGCTCCCTGCGCGATTAGAATGAACTCGTTAATTCACCCGAAATCCGCACACAGCACTGCGTGCCATCCATTGTCGCCTTGATCAGTCCGGTCAGCTTCATGGAAAAGCCGTTCTTGTCCATGAATTTTCATAGCTCGTCACGGTCGATCGTGTCGTATGCGGCTTTGAAGTCGATGAGTAGATGGTGCGTGGGGACTTGGTGTTCATGGCACTTTTGGAAGATTTGCCGTAGTGTGAAGATCTATTCTGTATTCCTGATGACTTCACACGAATCTTGTGGCATTAGGCGGTGAAGTAGGATTCAGAACAGCACTTTATAGGCGACATTGAGGACAATGGTTGCTCGGTAGTTCTCACAATCCAATTTGTCGCCCTACTTGTAGATGGGGCATATTACCCCCTAGCTGTTCTGTGTCCCAGATCCGGATCATATGATGTTCACTACGGAGAGTTTTGGGCGCATCTTTACCATCATTGGATAGTGATCTAATTCGATGTTGGCGCCTCGATAGGATCTGACGTAGAAGTGCCGGCTGTCTAGTTGATGATGCTAATGTTGAAGACCCGACTTTTGATCCTCAACATTCGTGGATCGATCGACCACCACCGAATCAAACGCTTTTGAATTTTCCTTATCGTTACAAAAGCTGTTCCAAGATCGGGTGTGTTGCCGCAGCTCTGGTAGATGGTATGACCATCTCGGAACGTACGTACCGTTGAGCTCTTCTAGCATACCTCCTGCAGCGCTACGAAGTCGAATTTGCGGCTCTTCAATTCGTTGAATTCGTTGGAGAACACGCGGGTACTGATGTTCGAAAATGTCTCAGCAGTTGCGTTCGGATCAGAAAGATCGAGCTCAACATTTGATGGATTCAAGGACGAGGGAGATAGCTTCGAAATTCACGTTCTTGAAATCTTGGTAGAAGGATGAGACGAAGAATTGGTAGGTAAAATTGTTAGGACTGCATTGCTTTTTATCAGAATTTTGATCTTATGATAGTCTCTCCAACTTTTGAAAGACGGATACATATATCAGGATTTTTAGGAGTGTTCATTTTATAAAACGGACACCTAGATGTTACGATAAAAAGTTTACGTTTAACCCAAATTTGGTGAAACTGATTTCATCGTGTATAAAAGTTTGTTGATAAAGCACTGGCATTTTTTTTGTGAGAAAGCGACGTAAAGTGGGACGAATTGATAAAGAAACCCGTGTTTTTATAATTCAAAAGTACTGCTCAGATGGACAATTGTGTAGAAATATTGCAAAGCTTGTGAAACTATAAAAGTCTGCGGTTTATCAAATCGTCAGGAAGTTTGGAGAACAATATACTCTTGAAGATTTGCCAAGATCCGAAACCAGAAGAGGCACAGTGAATTCACAAATCGAGAAGAAATGTGTTAAGCTTTTGTTGTCACATGAATACAACTCTGTTCGAAGAATTGCCAAGAAACTGAAAATTTCCGTTGGGACCGTCCAAAACATAAAACGAAGGAAGCACATTAAGACCTATAGGAAGCAGAGACATCCTAAACGGAGCGCGGAACAGCACGAACGAGCGGAGAAGCGATGTCGGAGACTGGATACGATTTTGAAGAAGCAAAGTAACCGTTGCATTTCGATGGACGATGAAACTTATTGCAAACTGGACACAGCCGCACTTCCTGGGCCTCAATTTTTCAACGCAATTGTTGATAAACGATCCATTGAAATCGAAAAGTTTGGCAAAAAAGTGCTTGTTTGGAAAGCTATCTGCACTTGCGGAAAAAGAAGTTCGCCATATTTCACAACAGGTACAATCAATGGTTGATATTGTCGTAAGGAATGCATCGAAAAACGCCTTGTCCCCCTTTATCGTCATCATACAAGCCCACCATTGTTCTGACCTGACCTTGCTTCCGCACACTACGCTTCAGCTACTCTCAAACTACTGAAATCCTTCTTCAAGATATGTTTTGTTGAGAAAGATAACAATCCGCCAAATTGTCCTGAGCTGCGCCCGGTAGAGCATTACTGGGCAATCATCAAGCGTAATCTACCGGAGGATGGAAGAGAAGCACAGTCCATCGACGAGTTCAAGAAAATGTGGACAAAAGCCAACCGAAAAGTCAAGCCGGAAACTGTAAAGAGGCTTATGAGGGGAGTTCGAAGAAAAGTGCACCAATTTAATCGTTGAAAATTTTTGCTTAAATTTCTCACTTTCTTCTTGTTCTGGATTAGTTTTGCAATGTTGTACAGAAAATTCTATGTAATTTGGTCAATAAATGAATAAAATATCGTCAAAACAAAGTTTCCGTTTATAAAATAAACACTCCTTAGTCAACGTCTTGAAAATTTAAATTTCTGTGTTTCATGTGTGCCAATACACTTTTAAAAGATTTCAATTTTCATCTATAATTTTTTACAATGTCACTTATAGCTTTCGTTATATTTTCTCCCATATTCACAGGTCCAGGAGGAGCGAATCTACCACATTGCCTACGCGCCGGAATCGCCGGAACCGTACTACCAGCCCACGGGCAAGGAACTGCAGCCGCGACCCGTGGGAGAGGAAAACGGTGTAATCGTCTTCAACTACAACCCAACGAGTGCGGTACATTATGTAAGTTCAGTGTGTCCCTCTTCGTGGCGGATGGACTGAAGAAGCTTTGCTGCTGCCGTTGTTGTTGGTTGTTGTTACTGTTTATGTTTTGATTTGAAGAAGGAATAATCTTGCGAAAAAAACGAGATTCGGGAGTGATATGCTGTTGTTGTTGTTGGCTAAGCTTTCCAAATTTTCTGCAATCTTTAAAAAAATGAGTGCTTTTCTTAAATTTCTTCAATTATTTCTGACATCCGACTTTGACTAACACACATATGTATAAGAATTCAATGCTAAAATATCTATTAATAATCGAACAAAATGAAAATAATCAAAACTACACATTTAATATCACAACAGTGGTTGCAGTGTCAGGTTCATTCCCGAGTAACTGTATAGTTTTCTGTTATAAACCATCCAAAGAACTGCTCGGAAAAAAATCAACGAATGTCATCCACGTGTTATCTTCCACATGAGTAAAACCATCACACCTACATTCAGTTGAGGCAAAGGCCTCTAAAGAGTTTGATTTCATACTTCCAATTATATCAGCTCATCTTCACGTGTTGATGTTTTGGTCACTGGTTATTGTTGTTAAATGTTCATAGCTGTTGACCTCAAATGATTCTCTTTAAAGCAACGAATCTTTCTTTCTTGTATGCTCCCTACACATACACCGATATACTCATGCAAACATTCGCGAATAAACACATGCCACTTTCAATCTTTCAATTTAATAATGAAAAGGATAATTTCTCGAGAGATATTTTTCGGATGGGAACAGGATCGTCGTCCGAAGACGATGATGAAGACGATGAAAATGATGAAGACAAAAGTAACCGATTGAGCTGTGAGCCTGCTTCTAACAGAGAGAATGGTAGTGGCAAACGAAATAACAGTGACGCTTATGGTTGTAATGTTGCTCCTAGTACTAACAAGCGACGGTTTGTGCCGCGGGTGGATCTGCACGCTTTGTACGCTGCCCTTGACCGCTCCGATGACGAAAGTGAAGAAAATTCCGATTCGGACTCCGTCGCCAGTAATGACACTTGGTTTCCTCCTGAACAGGATAGCCGCTACAGCCCAGAGTTGGACCTGGAAGACGATTCGTTGTGGCGCTACCTTGGTCATAGCGATGGTTCCGATGGCGAAGACGAAAACGACGACGACGACGAATCTTTCGAGTACGCCGACGATGACGTCCAGTACGACGGCTTTCTCAAGTATTGGCCCAGTGAATATGACCAGAACCTTACGTACGAACAGATAAATGACGAATCGGAGATCTTCACCCAAGACCAGCTGAAGAAAATGGCTCTCGAACAGTCATCCAGATCTTCACTAACGCACACCAACGGCACTGTCTCGTCCCTTGATCCGGAAAATCCGGAGCAAAGCTCACAAGATTGCACGAGTGCCAGTAGCACCAATAACGGTGTTGAAGTTCCCAAAACTGCACCACAGGACTTCTACGCCAGTGATCCGGAGTCCGACAACGACTCCGAGGGTGAACAGAGCAAGCACGAGATTGACTCGGTACCTGCTTCCCCTTTCGTGACCTCCTCCTCCTCCAACAACAACAACAGCACACTCTCACCATCGCTAGAAACACACCTCCTGATGGGAGATGACCCCTCTTCCATCAGCAACAACAACACTCATCCTGCCATCAATGCCAATACTGCCAATTCTGCTCGTCCACAGTTTAGCCGGTCCACGGTTGGCGGTTCGAAGGCACAAACGACGGCCCACCCGAACGTATTCGATCCGGACGATTTGGTGTTCGAGTCGCGCTTCGAGAGCGGAAATCTGGGCCGGGCCATCAAGATCACGCCCACATACTACGAGTTGTACCTGCGGCCGGACATGTACACCAACCGGCACACCCAGTGGTTCTACTTCCGGGTGAAGAACACCAAGGCGAAGGTCGTGTACAGGTAAGTACTTCTTTTATAGTTTTTTTTTAACCAAACAGCCAACTGTTACTTATTGCTTAAAATATGGAAACAAGATTCCATATAGTTCGGTCAACAGTTTCAAACACTAATTGGCTTGATGTTCAATGTTGAGTAGACTGAATGAGTCAAAATTTTTACTCAAATGAGTGAGTCATTGATAGCGGGAGTTGATGAATACACGATAATGGTCATTTATCCTCAATCTTTCTAGTCATTCCTCCAACCCTCGCAAACAGGGTGGCCACTCAAAATCAATTTTTATTTCCCGCATTTTTCCCGTTTTTTCCCGCATGGTCTCACGAAATTCATGTTTTTTTTACAACAGAAAACCAAACAAAATTCCGAATATTCATTTTTGAAACCATATAAACGAAAATCGATTAAGGTTTCTTTTAGTGGTAGATGATCTTTAAATGTTTTTTGTTTCAGTTAGTTTACCAATTAACCTACAAATCATCGCAGGTTTTTTTAAATTTCTAAAACTATGTCACTCGATTCGAAAATGTTAAGCACTTCAGTGATGCTTGTCAACAAGTACTTCTAAATAAACACAGTTCTAAAAGTTTTTTTTTGCAATATCTGGATAGTGTGCAATCACATCGGGATTGAGGCACGATAAATACTGAGTGATGGGATAAGACAAGGAAGATCGTATAGCCATTTTATTCAAAAATATTTCTGCTATTTCTGAATACAAGGACATCCTTGTCGAAAACATGACCAGACTCTTTTGCTTTCTTAATTGCCGATTTAGTTGAGAATCCAATTTCCACGCTTCCAGGAGGTAAAAGATTTATTTCTGAGAGTTCAATTCCAATAAGTGTTTTTGGTTTTGTGTTTAGTCGTTCAAGCTTTACAACTTTCTCCATCAATGCTCTTACAAGCCCGGTTAAATCATCGAAGAGAAACGGAACCATCGGTGCTTCTGTCTGATAATCGCATAAAAAAGGACTCAACAGTAGAGGCGGCCGTAACAAAAAAAACTCAATTTTGGTCCCAGCAAATTATCATCTACAGCTTTAGCAACAATGTCGAATACCACCGGGAAATCGATGGAAAACTCCGTTTAAAATTAGGATGGTTTTCCTTAATCTTTTTCGCCTCTTGTTTTTTTACCTCGTCGACAAACCTTTTGAGATACGGTAGCATTTTGGCAGCACGTTCTGCAACGCGTTCATTTTCCACCCAGCGAACGTCACAAAATTTTAACGGAAATGTAGTTGAACCCGTTACTGCAGTATAATCTGCCCTTCTAAGTGGAATGTTTATGAACAGGCTATACAACGCCCTCAAAAATTCGTCCAAATTCCATTCACTTTTCCTCAGTCCCTCCTTGAACGAGTTATGAACAGTGTGAAGTCCACAGCTCCTAATGGGGAGAATACCGTACGCCGGATTAGAAGCAAGTTCTTGAACTTCGCTAGTTAGTTCCTTGAGCGTTTTCCAATTTACTGCTGGATCACTCGTTTCAGTAGATCAGGAACATAGTTTCACGCCATTCAGAAGGTCATTCGAGCGCGTCGACGATAAGAATGTAGAACCAATATACCTAGCTTCAACTAGGTTTGTGTTGTGATTCCATAAGCGCACACCAATATCCATTTGTTGCGCATAATCTTATTTAACGTTTCGTCAAACCCTAATGCGAACTCGCTGCAATTCTGTAGTAATTTGAAAATGTCATTCAAAAAATAGGGCATGTGTGGAATCAAATAGCTAATTTTTGTTCTTCCCATTTCTATTCTATTACCAATCTGGCTGTCCGGGAACATCCTTTTGTTGTTTATTGAAGCAAGTTCAAACTAATCGAAACCGATCCAGCTCGTCAGGAGGATTCGTTTCGACCTAGTAGGAATCGGTCGAAGTCAGTTTGAAAGAGACTGGTGATCAACTGTCAATCCATTTCCACTTGTTTCGACCTATTTCGACAAAACTTCATTGAACAGACTTTCATTGAGCCAAAAATTCCCGACTTTTCGAAAAAATTCCCGGCTTTTTCCCGCTTTTTTCCCGTTGGTTTTAAAATCCCGTCTTTTTCCCGAATGGGTGGCCACCCTGCAATTATGATTTGGATAACATAGAGTCCACTTTTAGTCCCATCGATTTATGTTGTTTCGAATCCTGTTCAAGCAACCAAAAGACGCGCCCTCAGAGACAACGCTCATCCACGATCTTCATCGTGACCCAACGGAAACACGATTGACACAAAATATGTCCAAAATGAGGAGAACAAAAACCGCATACAGCAATTCGTCTCTCTGTAGCGAGAACCGTAAAAAGATGACATAACTTTAGTCCCGCTACTTATGACTCATCCGTATCCTGCACCTGGTAGTTGTTTTTTTTGTAATAGTTTTCAATATTCGACATTCGAAAATCTGAAAATGTGTTTCATCATTTCTGGCACTAAAGTCTGCTTCATTTAATATTGGAACAAATTCTTTTGCTCATTGTGGCGCTCCTAGTGGACGGATTTGGAAACTTTTTTCACCCACGTGTCGGGAAATTCATTACCTTTCACCATGTATTTATGTCATAACACCAAACGATAGCATTTTGTAAACAACCGCCATGGAAGCCGAACATGATGGGCTTAGACGAAAGACAAGTGAAGCGACGCGAGTGTTTTCAACAGAGTTTTAAAGTGGATTTAAGCGTGTTCCAGTCGCGTTTAAATATCAATTTCTTGTTTAATCGATAAATGAAATGTTTCTCGTTGTTCTCATTGTGAAATTATAAAATAAAATATCGTGTGATCGGTGCAATTAAGTTTTTTTTTGATTATGTGTTTTTGCATTTTTGTTTTTCTCGGCAGACGCCACGTTTTATTTTGACATTTTATTGGAAAAAATGAAAAGAGATGGCGCTTATAAGAAAAAGTTCGTGTCATAGCTAGCGAAGGCTCTTCAGTGATCTCATGATGACGTGAATTGGTTCCGGAAAGTTTCACAAACATTCGTGGAAAAAGTGGCGCTAGCGTATTAAAATTATGTAAGTTCTATAGGGGATAGGCTATCCCCCGCTATTGGACTGATGATTTCTTCCAAACTGGATTTTGAAACACATCATGGATGTGTTGAACATCATAAGATAAGTATTCAGTTTTTTTTTATTACCATAATTATTTATTATCATAATTTGAGCTAAGTACTTTTCTGCAAAACTTTATGTGAAAGCAGAAAATCATTTGCAGTTGACCTAATAACTTTCGGTTCGGATCCTAACTAACAAAATGTAGAGCCTTTTTCAAAGTTCAACCACGTTCAACTGCTTAGTTAAGTTTTCGTTCAATTTGAATCGAGCAATCCTGTAGCATAGTTGCCAATTTTACAGGAAAGTATTCATACATCAAAAAGTTTTCATAAGAAGATCCAATTTTTATTTCTCACTTTAAACTATGGTCCGAGAAACTTAAACAAAGTGGTTATGCTGATTGGATACGAAAACTACCGAACATAGAATAACAAAATCTGATTGGAACTACAACAGTCTATTATTATAATAATGTTTTTGATGAAAACTCATAATTTTATTAGCACTGTGACGCAGATCGTTGGAGCGTAGAAAAGATATCGTGAAAAAAAAAAATAAAAAGTGAATGAGTTTTTTTTAGAAAAATAATTTAGAGACTCTAAGAAGAAATGCTATTTCCATTATTCAAATTTACCCAAATGACTTTTTTCAGCTCTCAGTGCTATTGCGCAGCAAATTAACAGTTTTATCTTAAGAAAAATTGATTGATCTAGAATTGATATAGAATCATTTACTTATTACCTTTTTTGTTTTATTCCTACTCTAGTTAATATGTAAAATCAAAATAGCAAGAACATTCTTCTCTCTGATAATCAAAAAATTTCATTTAATATTATCGGTGTCAATGTTCTTAGTTAGTTTGTGTTGGCAATTATTTAATCCATTGTTGTGAAATTGGACATTACCATTACATTTACATACAACGTTATTCACCTTTCTTGTTAAAAATTATAGTTTAAAAAAACATGTTTAATTGTATAACATTTTGTGCAATGCTGTTTATAGTAAGTGGAAGATAAAAAAATTAGAAGCTAGCTTTTGAACTTATTGAGTAATATTTTCGGTAGCTATACAGCTTTTTTATTATTATTGTGTACCTCCATGCAGGAACATTGTAAATGAATTGGTGTCAAGTGCAGTCGTTTTTTAATCTGCTTGTAGTTAGAGTTTTGTTTTTAAACGAACTAATAATATTCTTAACATTTGTGTCAAGTTCAGTAAAATAAAAAGTAACGAATTTTATCAACTATTTTTGACTTCATGGGGGCTATTCAGCTAGATGAACTAAATTGTTTCAAAATTGCTTTTATCACTTCAAAATTGCTTAAAAGAATATTCATTACTTTTTTTTTTTCGAATAAAAATGCAAATATTACGAATGAATACTACTTCATTTGTGTATGCAGTTTTGAAATTTTTTAGTTCAATCAGGGAAACTAGTTAGGAAAACATCAATTCAAAGGTTTAAATTGACAAACCGATAATTATTGTTACATGCAAATTGTTGAGTAAACGTTTCATTATTAGTCAATGATATTCACAGATATTCGAATGATTTAATCCATGCATAAGTCCCCCCCCCCCCCTTCATCATTTTTTTTGTAAATTATGGCTACCTCCCTGTCAGTGTTAGGTGTTTCAGTAGGAAACTTCAGGAGCATAGGAGGTGTAGGACAATCCATCACCCGCAATGCTGGCCTAGCATCTCCCAGGGTTAACCTTCTCCAAATTTTCTAACAATGTTCCAAAACCTCCTCACGTTTATGGGTGGGTCGTAGAGATCTCTGCATCTACCTGTAAGTAAACGTTGACTAACATACCTTCCCCCTTCCCTACACAGTCCGCAGGGTTCGGCCAGGGCACCTTCAACATTCTGTGGGGGCTGGTTTTCCATTTTAAGAGATTTTATAATCTGAGGCAACGAAATGGGAGACTTAGCTTCTATTGAAATTATAAGACATGCAGGAAGTGTACCACAATCTCGAAAGAGAAGATGTTGCAAATCCAACCGACTGTAATTTCATAAAACGGAGAGTTGTTGCGTAGCGCCAACCGAAGTTTTAGGCGACTGTTCCTGCGAATGCGAATGCGAATGCGAACCGCCATGGAAGCCGAACATCGAAGCTAGCTAAACAGCTTAAAATGCCCAGAAATACCGTATGGCGTGAAATCAAGCAGTACAAGGAAACATTGACGACGGCTCGGAAGCCGCATTCGAAGCGTCGGAGTGGAACTGTCGACCGGAAACTGCGTGGGAAAGTCATCAAGGCCGTCAAGAGGAATCCCAATCTTTCAGATCGCGATTTGGCCAATAAGTTCCAGGCCGCTCACAGTACGGTGCGACGAATTCGTCTCCGGGAAGGAATAAGGTCATTCCGAGCCAGCAAACAGCCAAATCGGACGCTGAAGCAGAACAATGTGGCCAGAATCTGTGCTCGAAAGCTGTACGATCAAGTGCTGACCAAGTTCGACGGATGTATTCTGATGGACGATGAGACCTACGTACGTGAAGGCGGACTTTGGGCAAATCCCAGGTCAAAAATTTTATTTGGCGACGGCTCGGGGGGATGTACCTGCAAAATTTAAGTTCGTGTTTGCGGATAAATTCGCCCGCAAGTACATGATTTGGCAGGGGATATGCAGTTGTGGACAGAAAACCAAAGTCTTTCTCACTGACAAGACAATGACATCAGAAGTCTACAAAAAAGAGTGCCTACAGAAACGGATTCTGCCGTTTATTCGTGCCCACGACCGTCCAGTAATGTTTTGGCCGGACCTCGCAAGCTGCCATTACAGCAGAACGGTTATGGAATGGTACGCAACGAACGGGGTCAGCGTAATACCGAAGGACCTCAACCCCCCAAACTGCCCCCAGTTCCGGCCGATAGAGAAATACTGGACAATCACGAAGCGGAGGCTTAAGGCAAAGGGAAAACTTGTTAGGAACATGACTCAAATGAAGAACTGGTGGAATCAAATCGCCAAAACGGTGGACGAAAAGGGTGTGCGCCGCCTAATGTGCCGTATTACGGGAAAAGTACGAGAATTTCTTCGAAACAGCAATGAATAATTTTTTTAATTTTTTTATATGATAGAGTAAAGAAAATGCTACATTTGTATGAAAAACAAATTATGAATTCGTTAATAAATGACTGAACTACACGCAATTGTTTGTTTTCCAATATTAAATGAAGCAGACTTTAATAAGTACCCATGCCAAATTTCAGCTAGGCCTTAAGACGGATGAGCCTATTAAGGATAAACACACAGAAATTTCTTTATTTAGAATTGAACAAACTTTTGCTCATATTGTGGCGCTCCTGATGCACGGATTTGAAAGGATTTTTTAGAAGTTATTCATAACGTCCTTTCAATATGTTTTTCAAAAGAAACAAATCGCTAAAGCTCGTTACTCCTTAATCTATAAATACTTTTCGAGAGTACTTATAATTCATAATTTAAATTTAAATTCATTGTGTTCATAGATAAGGACTTTTGGATTATTTTATTAAATCAATCGTTTTCAAAGCTGAATATTTTTTGAAGGAGAACAATAATTATTAGGTTTTGAATATATTTTTTTAAAGAAATTTGAATTGACATTTGAACAAAACGGTTCGACAAGTATCGATCAAAACATTGGTTGAAAGATTTGTAATTTACCGATCGATACCAATTTCTACCTGTCATTGAACAAGCCTGTTGCTAATTTTGAAGATTTGACCGATTTGACATTTCACTGTGGTGAGTTCACGTTCGCGTCCGAGTCCACAAGAACTGTAAACCGGGATTTATTGAGAAATACATGGGCAATCACTTGTCATAGACATCAATCAGATGAAGTCCTGGTAAAATAAGATAGCTCGAATTCAATAATGTTCCAATTCTATCTGAAGCAAGTTTTAAAATTTTTAAGAATAATTCGTTGACAAACTCTTTGAACGAGGAAATTCAGATAAGTAATCTTATCTCAAAAATCTTCTTTTTCATAAAAAAAAATTTTGACTCCAAGGTTAATTTTTAAATCAATTACTGGTTTTTGGTTAACTTTTCTAACGGTATTTAGAGGCAAAAACTTTATTTACAAAAAAAAAGCCATCTGCAGTTTTAAGAAATTCCTTCTGCTTTAAAAAAACACCAGTTGCATTGAGGTTGTTTATCAGTTTTGCAGCTTTCAACCTTTTGTTGGTTTATTTTTTCCTCCCAAAGATCAGATGATTTGGGGTGAGACCAGAGAAGAACCTAACATAAAGAATAGGAACCACAAAAAAGTCGGGCATGGAAAAAAATCACTAAAATGAAATTTGGAAAAAATGCACCATGCATAGAGATTAACCACACATAATGACGGTGGTAGGGACAAAATTTGCATCGATATTAATGTTTCCTCCTTTATCGGTTTCGTTCGTCTCGCTCATGATGCGCTCACCAAATGGTCGCCGATTGGCATGTTTAGTGCTCAAATATCCAGTGCCAAATTTTAATGGCTGAATAAAGGTTTTTTTGGGTTAAAAAAAACCAAGATTAACATCAACGTGTGAAACCAGATTATTTTTTTGCTACTGTTTTTTTTTTGTCAAGAAGAGTGGAACCGGTGCATCTTTCGTTGTTATCATTCTAGTATCATTTTATCATTTTTTTCTCTTTCGCATGTGAATAGTTTCTTGTTGCTGTTCTTTCGCGTTCGGAAGAAGATGTACCTGTTTATTTTTTCTCATTTTTGTAGGAACTCTTTGGCTCCGCATCGATAGGTACATTCTTGTGTTTAACAAAGCACATAACAATTAAAACTGTAATCTAAAAATTGTTGGATTTAAAACTTCTCTTAGTTTTATAAAAAACTCAGTGTAAAGAAAACATAGACCAACAGATTGGAAATCTTTTTTTAGTACATACCAGAAATTGCGTTACTGACCTAAGAACGCATGAATATGTAAACCTTCATATGTCGATAATCTTGCGGTGTGTGTTTTAGCCAAATTGAAAAACCAAACCGATCCGATCCAAGACCGAGAACCAACCATTAGTAAAATATGGTTGGAGCAGATTTCGCACTGCCAAAACATAATCTGCACACGGAAAAAGGCGCCCCGTTTTAAAAATAATCCTGTCCGATTACACACGGGGCGAGGAGGGTACAAACTCGTGTGATCTGTATTTTACGACCAATTGCCCCGCACCCATCTTGGGGGGAAATTTTCTTTTCCATTCCTTAAAAATCTTCCGTGCGGAAGCATAACTTTTCGAAATGTGTGGAAAAACATGAGCGAGAATCACAACAGCAGGAAAAAAAGTGGAAAACAACAAACTCGATTCACACTTGTCCGAAATGCGGAGGAACCCTTTGAACCATTTCGGGTTGTTGCAGTTTTTTTTCTTGTTCAAAAGGCGGCTTGGCCTAACAGAAGGCGAGGAGAGATAAGTTTTCCGATTCGTTTTAAAGTGGGGTTAAAGGAAAATTCAATCCACCCGACAAAACCGTTTGGGGACCATAAATATTTGTTTCCCAAATGACAGCTGGCTGCCGGTACCGAGTTGCGGTCGATGACCATCATCCTCGTACTCGTCTATCACTTTCTACACATATTCACAAAAAAAGAACGAATGAATAACAACCATCAAATCGGGGGATCGGGGAATGGCCACTTGTTGAGTGACTTTGACTTTAAGAGCGGTCGGATCTATTTTCGTTTTCGCACGTGTTTCCAGTTTATTAATTCTCTGACTGCGGCGGACGGTTGCTTTCGCCTTGTACATTTTGCTTAAACTGTGGTGGGTGAGCGAGGTGATTCTTCCTTGATCCAGTTGCCCATTAATCTGGATTTATTATTAGCGGTATTGGTGCTCAGTCTGACAGAAATTTGACAGCGCTAGCGAAGATTTGCAATCAACAGATGCTTATACCAAGGGAGGTTGATTTCCCAACAAACAGATCGAACTTGAATTGTTCGTTAAATTTAGAGTGAAAATTTTACACCATCTTTTGAATGGAAGATGAAAATTTGATTAAGATTGCTCCTTCATACTTAGAAACATAACACGAGTAGATGATCTGGTATCTTTAAAGAAAAATCAATTTATCACTCCTGAAATTCGTAGGTAAATCATTTCCAAGACATCAAATGATTCTTTTAAATTTAAATGTTTTTGAAAATTCGAAGAACAAGATAAACTAGTTTATCCGAACTTAAATGGCAAGGAAAATTACAGTCCTCTGAGAGCCGGAGGCCTGGAGGTTTTGGCCAACTTCCCAAGTAACCAAAAGTTCCATAAAACGGTCTCTCAAAAGCTTACTTAGCCCTTATTTGAAGCTGTATAGCATTCTACTAAACTTGAAATTTAAGTTCTTCCGGGTTCCATTGTTTACGTTTCAGTCTACTTTTATTCGACCATCCTCAAAAACTATATGTTTTATAATTAAATGTAGAACAACAAAAGAAACCCCGAAAAATTACATCCAGGGGTGATCTAAGCGATCGTGGACAACTTTTAAGTTCTTATCGATACTTTCAAGTTCCAAAATCAAAGCTGAGTTGTAAGCCCTCAACCAGCAGACCTCCAACAAAAAAGATGCCTCCCCCCCTTCATTTTTTTGTATTTTGTATTTTTTTTAATCTGTGTGCTGGAAGATTTGAATCAGGACCCTTAAGATCAGGACCCTTGGATTGCTCGTTTTGAAAACATCAATTTGAATTATATCAGACACTATCGGCTTTCGATTATTTTTAAGAGCCAAAGTACAAATTATATGGATAATTATTTAAACAGTGATGAACTGAACTAACACTGGGCACCGTTTACATCAACCTCAGATTCGTATCTTAGCTACAAAAAAGTTTCCGAATTTTTTGAAAATGAAGGCAATTATTTTGAAATCTTAATTTCAGCGTAGTAATTTCAACTTTTCTGCATGTAATCATGTATGTTGCTAGGTATATTTTGTATTGTTTTCTCTTGATGTGTGACGCGTGTGAGCGATTTTTGAATGAACCAGAAATGATTTTCGTGCGAACATTTTTCAGGATCTTTCACAGTGCACGCGACAAACGCGATGCGATTTACACTGAGAGAAAACTAAATCGATAGAAAGGAAAGGATATTTATATAAATCCATTTATAGGGAATTGGGAGAATAATTTTCAAGAGGTTATTCGTATTTAAATCCTTATAAAATAATTCTAAAGTGACATTCAATTTAAAATTTTAATAGCGTCATAAAACCATCCACGTTTTTTAATTATCTCTGAATTCCCAAACCGGAGTTTTATCAATATCAGCGCCGGCGACTTTCACTGACGTCAAATCATGTTGACCAGACATCTATCAAACATTTTCCAAGTGTCGGCACCAGTACAACAAAAAGGGTTGCCGATTGCCGAGGTGATCGGCGACGCGCGAAAAATCTTGATTTCAAATGCATCGATAATATAAACAGCTAACTAGAATAATAAAATAAGTTTATATTGCCGATGCAGTTCAAATCAACGTCACGTCACGTCGCAGAATAAACACCAAAGATTTTAATTCAAAAGCATTTTAAGGTAAGATAAATTTATTGTAGAGACATATTTATCATTCAATTTTATCGTTATGTTACAGATTGCACAAGTAAAATTTACCTTTTTCTAGATATAAAAAAGAAAATTTCAATTACTTTTCTCATAAGTGAATGAAAAAAGTTAAAATCAACTTTTAAAGAGGGTTGCAAAAAATCCCTTCAGTAGTAAGTGAAATTTATTACAACTTACTTAACTTAAGGTTCCGGCACCGTTTGTCCAGTGCATAAAGCCTCCTAAAAAGACCTCCACTGTTGACGATCCGGAGCCAATGGAGATCTTTCAATTAATTACAAGTTCGAAATTAAAAACATAATTAGATTGGTGTGTTTTGTTTTCGAAAAAAAACTGATTTTCACTACCAACAAAATAAAATATTTTCACGAAAAAAAATTGGTTTTACTTCATTTTTCTACGTTACGATAGTTGTACTGGATATTTTTCGATGCAAATAAAACCTCTGAGCTTTTAAAGTGATATATTTGGTATGACCTTTTTTTAACCTAAAAGCTTAACATTTGTGTGCTGTAAACTCATCCTACAATGTTCTGTGCTCTAGAGTGTCCTACCCGGGATTTCCCGACTCCCGGGAAACGCTTAAAAAATCCCGGGAATTCCCGAAGCCAATATAAAGTGCTAAATTACTACAAATTTACGAGATTGGAATTGGATCGGAAAAATGAATCAGGTTGATCGAGGAAAATGATAGTTCTAACTTCGTGGTTTAGTCTTAAATATTATTATTTCTTGAATCTGGTTAACACATTGAATTTTGATGAAAAGTGTTTTTCCAACTGAAAACTTAGTGTAAAAGGATAAAACGACAAAGAATTTATAAAAAAAAATAATTCCAATAATGAAACGCCACGGAAAGAATCTGAATGTTCTATTTTGCACACTCATCATTTAGAACTTCTGTTTCGGATACTGTTGACAGTAGCAAAATCATCAGCAAAGAAATGACATATTGTGAAACAAATGAATGGTTAACTGAAAATTTACTATATTTGATGAATAACCTGAAGTCTAGCTGATCATCTTCTATCAATAGTGAAAAATCTTTCTCAATTATTCTAATTTTTTGCAGCTAGAATCAGACCAGTTTGTCGGTTAAAAACTATGTTTTTGGGTCATGGATTTGTGTATTGAATTTTTGAGGCATTAAAGATGTTCGAAATGATTTGCAATACTTCTACCTTAAATTTAAAAATACCGTATCGATAAGGATTCGTACGCAGAAAATGGTTAAGATCTTCATGTTGAAATCTTCATTTTCAATTTTCCCGGGATTCCGGGAATTCCCGGAAAAAAGGATCGTCAGATTTTCCGATTCCCGGGAACGCTAAAGTGGCCGGGAAATGAACACTTTAGTGCTCAGCAGTTGAGTGTTTTCTTTGGTTACGGTTGTAATGATGCCACTGGATGCCACCAATTTTTAAGGGGTTTTCATTGTGAATCCAAGCAACTGACTTTAATCTGGCAGTCGCGTACCTTTTCCAGTCGAAAATCATGATTATGGTAATCTAAGATAAAAGGCAATGAAAAATAGCCATTTTTACAGCTAGTCCTCCAATATTTAAATTTGGTATTGTTGAAATATAAAGCTAGCATGTCTGAGGTTTTTGAAAAGTTCTATCGATGAAATCAAAAGTTACACTAGGTACAATATTTCAGGCATGAACCTAGAAATGCGATTTCTATAGAATTTTGGACGAATGTTTCCATAGGAAAATCTTATTTTATTTATTTAATTTTTTTTCTTTATTGCTTTTTCTAGACATTTTTTGATTGATTTGTAGATGATATTGTTCTCATGAATCGTCCAAAATTCTATAGAAATCGCATTTTTAGGTGCATGCCTAAAATATTGTACCTCGCGTAACTTGTCATTCTATCGATAGAACTTTTCAAAAACCTCAGACATGCTAGCTTTATATTTCAACAATCACTCTGCAAAATTTCAATAGAAAGCGTAGCATAGTTTCTGAGATACCGCAGTTTAAATGTTAAAAGTCTAAAAAGTCCGATTTCGACAGAATTACTGTATCTCAGACCACACAAACTTTAGAATGCTCATATTTTGTGATATAATAGTGTGATAGTTGATCTATCTAACGCATAAAAATTTATCAAAAAACAACATCAGAGTAAAAAGTTATGGAAGTTCAAAGTCGAAGTGACAGTGCGCGTGCTTCCAATTTCTATACAATTATGAACGGTACTATATCTCAGCTCTTTAAAAAAAAATGTTAGCAAAATCGGAACGGATGCAAACTTTTTGGTTGATCTCGACGGACACACCATTACTGTACTTCCAAACCGAGGAAATTATGAGCCACGTCGGCATAGAGGAATAAATTGCTTCATTTGCTTCCAGTTTTAAGAATTCACTCTCGATGCCAGCCGATAGTGGCGATGTTGTTACATATACTGTACCTACCCTCGCAGAGAAGATAAAGACAACGAGTCGGAAGAATCGGAATCATAAGATTGAGGCATATGGTATTTAGTCTGTTGTATATGATTGTAATTTATGGAAAAACTGTGGATAAAATATGATGATACAAATATTTTTGTTTAACATGAGCTTCTAGTTTCGACTTAACAATTGATGTACTATTTGAAACATTTTACATAAAAGCATCATTTCTTTGGTCGCAGCTTTAATATTACAATTTTATAGGATTTGAAAAATTCTTGAAGGTACTAAATTAAACTTTTGCGAACATTCAATTTTTTGGTCGACCTCAATTATTCTTATTGAACCTTTATAAACATTTTGTCTTTACCTAATTGCCGGCCACAGTAATAAAATAAACTAATGTCAATTTTTATGAAATACATTTTCCATACTGACAAAAATTATAAATACTTTTGAAAAAGTTTGGATGGAAATAATGTGGATAGTTTTTATGTATATTTTTGACCCAACTAACGTAGAAGTTCTTTATAGTACCTCAAAAAACCACAAAGTTCGTAAAAAATTCACCAGTAAGCAAAGTGCATAAAAGTTTCAAAATGGTGCCGTATGGAACTTGGAAGCTGAATAATGGTTCATTGAAAAGCACATGGACTTCCGTTTTTTGAAAGGCACTTAAAACGTACATTAATGTTAAAATCACTTGTTATGGTCTTTTAAAGTTCGTATAGAGTTGGGAAATATGTCCAAGCGTGAACATTAGACTGCCCCAAATTTGTATGGGAAATTTCAAACCAATTTCTTTTGAAAACGGTTTTTCTTAAAGCTCTCTTCTCTTCTTTTTAGACTTCAAAAATGGGTTACTTTTTTCAGGGTGATATTCATCACTGTTAATACTGCGTCAAAATGTTCGAAGCAGTGTCTCTCATTAATAGTGATGAATATCACCCTTAAAAAGGATAGCTATTTTTTGAAGCTTAATAACTTTTTTTTATCTTAACTCGAATCGAAATGCAGTCTTCGGATGAAATATTTTTCATAGTTTAGGCTTTAAGAAAAACCGTTTTCAAAAGAAATCGGCCGAAAGGGACCAAAGTTATTCATGAAAAACTGAATTTTCATGTTCCTCCCGAACAAAATGTCTCAAAATCCCATTCAAATTTAAGGTTCGTTGAGCGACCCCTTCCCGTGATCCGATCTGGCCCAAATTTGGCATGAGACCTTGTACTTCGCCTAGAATCAATTTAAGCCTGAAGCACATAACTTTTTCTTTTGGGGCACTCTTTTGAACATGTCTTCAATTCTCTCGAATACCTTTTACTCAGCCAAATGTGAACTTTGGGTTCTACTTTAAACCCTAGAAACAACAAAACATAAATGGTTCAATTGGATCTGGGGTAACCGAACATCCTTCGGCGGCCTAGTGATCCATTCTACCAGACATTTTTCGGCCGATTGTCCAGAAGGGTACGGATAGAACATACACATAGTAGTTATGCGCTTTCAATCTTAATCGGTAATGTAGATTTGAGTTAGGAGTCTCAAATTATTGGTTTTATGGCTATTGATCACAATTCACGAAAATGTCTTTAAATTGTAAACCAATTCAACCAGCTCTTCTAATGTAATTCACCTCTGCCCAGGTTTTCCATCATCAACCTGACGAAACCGGATAGTCTGTACAAGGAGGGCATGCGTCCGCTGATGTACTCGACGCTGGATGCCGAGTATCGACAGATTGGGTGGCAGCGCTGCGGCGAGAATATCGCCTACTTCCGGAACGATGACAATGGGTAAGTGTGCTGCTAATCGGCTCCGCTCGATCGACGAGAGTGAAGAACAATCCTACATCGCTACAGGTTCAACTTCAGCAACTACCATCATCGGCCAACGCTCGGCGACGACGATGACGAGGAGTACGTCGGCAACAGTACCTTTACCCTGTCGTTCAACATTGAGTTCCGGTACGATGGCGATACGGTGTTCTTTGCCCACAGCTACCCTTATACGTACTCGGACCTGCAGGACTATCTGATGAACATCCAGCGCAATCCGGTCAAGTCCAAATTCTGCAAGCTGCGGCTGTTGTGCCGCTCCCTGGCCGGGAACAACGTCTATTATCTCACCGTGACGGCACCGTCGACGCACGAAGATGACAATCAGAAGGTTGGTATCCACTAGCACTAGCTCGGCACGTTAAAAGGACACATTTCGTCCAATTAGTAAACATAAAACCAAATCATATTTTCATCTGCTCTAGAAGCGACGAAATTAGCTCTGTAATTACAGAGGAGCGCTAATTAAAATTAATAAACTCGCGTCCAGCTGCTACAATTTGTAGCTCTTTTCAGCAGCCATCGCCCGTGTCGTGGAAAAATAAATTTCGGGTGGGACTTTTGCGGTTCCAGTCGATTCAGCATCATCATCATCGTCAAACGATCACGTTTAGCAATTCAGAGGCGGGCCAATATTTGTCGCCGGCGAAAAACAACAACAGCTGTTACCGAAACGGTCAAACAATTTCTATTTTCAAATCCTCCTCGGTCTAGGAAGAAACGACAGGAAGTGCAGCGCGGATTTGTTTACTCGGGTCGGGTGGGGCGAGGGGTTTCGATTCGTTCGAAGCCAACAAGCGATAGATAAATCTCATCCGGTACGAAAACGTGACGTGACGCAAAAGTGTCACGTTTTTCTGTGCTCTCTATTTGGGGAATTTGCAATCAGCGAGCCACGATAACTAGTACCTAGTAGCAGCAAAGGCAGATTCTTCCTTGATTCGATTTTATTGTCTTCCGATGATCCGAAACGATTTCAGCCCAAGGTGAGGAATGTGACATTTGACAGTCAAATTGGTTGGTAAATCAGCTGGCTGAATCGTCGGAATTGTCTTGTGACAGCATAGCCCAGGTTGTTGGTGGTATTTTTAGGGGTTTGAGAAATGATGTAATGTTATTTTTATCGAATGATGAATCATATGATTACTGTTTGACGATGTAACTAAAATAGAATGTGTTCCTTTTGATTTAAGACGACCTTTTTTGTATCTTTAAGCAAATGCTATCATTCGGCTGTATGCACATTTAAGAACACTTCCCCCTATGGAAAACAGTAACAGGATTGTCGAAAAGATCAAAAGAGTTTTGGCCAGTGATAGGTATATCCCTGCAGGCGTTTCTACTTAAACCCGGCCTTGAGTAGAAGTCGTCCAACCTGACTCAGAAGGTAATGTTACAGAGAAGAGGACGCAGACAGTGGTCGGAAAATCGCTCAAGAAAAGCAATCAGGAATGGTTTCTAGCTAGAATGATGCTACCTCCGAGTGCTGTGATACGCACGTGGTAAAAGTACCCATTGAATATATGTCGAAAATCAGCACTAACTTGATACAACAAAATATACCATGCCCCACCGGAGGCTACCGTTGCTATTCGTCACGTGGCTAATCGACGGTGATCGACATACTTGGTGATACATTTTGAACGTCGCTCCCTCAATCATTCCCGAACGTCTATCCTCGCATCATTGTTGATAATGCTCGTTATTGATAGACGATCATTAATGTTTCAAAAGGAAAAATCTGAATAAATACCAGGACTACATGTTCAAAAAAGCTGTAGCACATGCTGGACAGTTCATTGCGGTTACCTAGTCATGATTTTGTCCTTCTAGGCAAAACGAAAAATAAAAAATCATCTGATAGCCTACATAGATCGCTCAGAACTGATACATATCAGTTATGATCCTAAAGGTTGAAAGTCCTTAGGGGAAGGTAATCAGCATCGAGACGTTCGTTGCTGATAGTCTGCGTCCTTTTTTACCTCATCATGTATCGCAAAAGTGTTTCAAATACAGAAGCGTCGTTGTCATGCATGATTGTTTGTATGATTTGGTTGAAGAAGGAAAATTTGACTGCTTTGATTTTTTGGCTCTGAATGTAGTCAAGCATGGCTCAGTGAAAATGATTGATTTTCGGAAGCATGGACGCAGAAGCGAATCCAGAGGTGGTATACCTGCGGGGTGAATGCTAACTTTATGGTGAACAGTTTGCTTCCCGGAAAATTTCAGCCAGTAGATGCCAAGGGGAAGCCTCGTTTATAGACGCTTTTAAACCTGAAACTTGAAGAACGCCTTCAACAGCGTCAGTCGCTCATCCTGATGAGGATTCCGGTTGATTTACATATGTAAAATGTTGAAAACTATTTATTTTATTTACACAGTATTCCGTCTCACGACATAACTTGACAAACATAATTCCTAAAATTCACTCGGTCCATGGCAACCGTTCTCCAATTTCTCGGACACCCCACGTTCGTCAGATCACGCTCCACTTGGTCTAATCACCTCGCTCCCCAGCAAACATTTAAGGAGGTATATCGCAGGAACAACTGAATTATTCAAACAATTATACCAGATGAAAAGATTGTATTACACTTACCAAAATAGCATATAGTTACAAAAGTTGAGGCAATATATCTACAATGACAAGCCCCACAAAACGTAAAATAAACGATTTTAAGTAATTTGAGTAAAACGAATAAAAATTTCGCCTACCGAGATTTGAACTCCAGTTCTCTGAGTTCGCAGTCCGGTATCTTACCACGATGCCAACTCATCAGTTGATATGATCCTCGCTATAGCTCTGTAGGTGAGATTTTTTTTACGAACCGGTCATAGGAAGAAAGGAAGAGATCGGATAGAGATTCAATCGATGGACCTCCCATTTATCGTAAATCAGTTCACTCAAATCGTAAATGTCGAATTAGCATATTCCCAACTTTTTGAAGACATATTTACGAATTGACTAAACTGCTATCCGACTCAGCTATTTTTGGGCAAAGCTTGTCGTAAATGAACGATAGACAATCACTCAATACCAACTTGTTTAAGATGGTTATTGAAAATGTCTTACTTAATATTCGATTTGGATTACCATTTCTATTACGATTTCATGTTAGCTGGGTCATTGCGCCCCCGCTCGTCTTGTTCCTACCGGATTCGTAGCGAACACCTGTTTCGCAGGACAGTTGTCCGTTGTCCTGCCCAGCGTATCCGGCCAGCCGGTTGCAAACTATATACATAATTCCATAATCGCCAACTACCGTTTATGACCATTGGGGAGTGAAGACACTAGAGATTTCAGAGCGTATTCGCGATAGTAACATGCTTGGCACTGCTTCTAAGCTAGGACTGATCACAAGAGGAATTCAGCGCAAACAGTTATCATTACAGCTATAGGTGAACCGGCGGATATAGGGTTCGAACGCGCAATTAACTCAATATCTGGTTATCATAAGCTTGAATTTTTCCTAAAAGTAACTAACAAGAAAAATCCGGGCCAGTTTATAGAAAAAAACCTGGTTAAATCCGGGAATTTGATTTCAAAATCCGAGCAATATTCAGAGAAAATTGCGCAAAATCCAAGAATTTATAAATAAAAGTCAAGAATCAATTTTTTTTTTATCGAAATTTATAAGCAAATTTGAAATCGTATTTTAGGCTTGCTAAAAATCGTTTTATTTAAATTTTAGTTTTTTGATGGTTTTGACAAATTAAGTTTATACAGGCAAAATCCAGGCTTTTTCAACCAAATTGGACGGACGGACATTTCTCAATTTTTACTTCAAATATCCGGGCAAGTCCTAGTTAAACCAGGTAATCTGGCAAAATAAGGTTACCAGTTAAATCGACGACCCGTTTTGCTTCACCTTCTCTGTAGTGGACATTGGAAGGAAAATTTCACCGCCTTGATACATTCTCGGAGTTGGTGAATGATAAAGTCTTTGGCAGAAATCATTCGAGTCGTAGCGTGAAAGAAGTCTCGAGCATGTTCTATGAAAACAGACGTGACGGAAGTCCAGGATAAGCTACACTGGATGTTGGACGTAGGTGCAGGGGTCTTCGTTCCTAACTACTTCCGTTGTAACGTATTAGAGCGAGTATGGACTCCCAGCTTCCAAGAAAAGTTTCATCACAATTACGGGTGAGATCAGCGGTCAGTCGCCTCATATGAACTTAAGGTCCTACCATGAGTCGACCCTGTGAATTCTTGAACCGAGATTAGCTAACTGGGAAAAGTGTGGTCGCTCATCGTACTTTGGAACACAATTCGTGAAAAAATGTTTCCACCTGGGTGAAAAACTAATGACAACGGAAGGGTTGGCTCAGAGATGTGTTGGAGTTGGTGTTGGTAACTAATCGTGCCATCCAAACAATCTGAGCTCATGCATGGTAACCGGCGTTTTTGGTTCATGACGGCGTCGGTTGACCTGCGCTGACACAATCTAGCTGGCTATGCCTCTACGCTCTGGTAGCTCCACTTATTCACCGCAAGTTACAACACGTAGAAGAAGGTTTCTAAACATCGTCCCTTTTGTGGCATGAAATCGACCGATCGGAGGTTTTTTTTTCCTTAAATAGTGCCTTTGGAAGCGAAAAATTTCTTCTGTGACGGGACGCAATTTAAGAGATGCTTTTTTTTCGTTTTTTCGTTATTGTCAGAAATTGTTTTTTATCTTATTCCTACAGAAAAAGAAAGCAGTAGTCATCACCGCACGTGTTCACCCTGGAGAAAGTCCGTCGTCTTGGATGATGAAGGGCCTTATGGACTTTATTACCGGTGATTCTTATGTGGTATGACAGACATACTGAGACAATCGTTTAGTGAACGATTCAATCTAATCGTCCTTATTTCAGGCCAAAAAACTACGCCACAAGTTTATCTTTAAGCTAGTGCCTATGCTCAATCCGGATGGCGTCATCGTGGGCAACACCCGCAGTTCGCTAACGGGACGGGATCTCAACCGTCAGTACCGCACCGTAATCCGGGAAACGTACCCGTCCATCTGGAACACCAAGGCAATGATTAGAAGGTGGATGGTTGAAAATTGTTAAGGTGAGGAAACATCCGAACTAATTTTTTTTTGTGTGTTTTTTCTACAGACTGATGGAGGACTGTGGCGTAGCAATGTACTGCGATATGCATGCGCACTCGCGCAAACACAATGTGTTCATCTATGGCTGCGAAAACCTGAAGCGGCACCCTGACCGGCGGCTGCTCGAGCAGGTCTTCCCGCTGATGTTGCACAAGAACGTGGCCGATAAGGTAAGCGCAGCTGTGAGTCAAATATATTTTAGACCCTTTGATCCACTCAATTTTCTTTTTTTTCAGTTTTCCTTTGAAAATTGTAAATTTAAAGTACAGAAGAACAAGGAAGGAACGGGCCGGATCGTGGTTTGGGTTCTGGGAGTAACGAACAGCTACACACTGGAGGCTTCCTTTGGTGGCAGCACCATGGGAGGCCGAGCCGGGACGCATTTTTCCACTGCGGTAAGACAACAAAATTTTTGGTTAGTTTTTGGACGTAAATTTTGGACTGAGCCTTTTTTAATAAGGGTCGTTTTGCATGCCTAGTATATTTTAATATGCCGGGAAAGCAACAAAATTTGGTTTAATACGACATCATGTTTTTCGAGAGAAGTGGCATAAGAGAGTTATTGAAAGGTTAAAAGGCTTAAATCCACTGTTTGCACGGAGATGGCGTTAGTGATCGTCTGAAGATCAGGTGGACTTTTATTGATTAATCTTCTGTGCTCGCTTTTCTTTCTTTCATTTCGCGAAAAACCCGAACAGGACTACGAACACATCGGCCGGGCGTACTGCGAAACCCTTATGGACTATTACGACGATAATCCGATCAAAGTAAATCATTTCGTTAAACGAATCCGGAAGTTGCGAAAGAGAGAGAAAAAACTTCGCAAAGCGGCTCGGAAGGCCCAAATGCAGGCATGGTGGTGGCTAAACGAGTGTTGATCTCGGAACAACACTAGCCCCAAAAAAAACTGTTGGTTTTTCAAACAACCGAACAATTGAATTGAAGAATTGAAATCTCTTAATACGTGTGGTGCCTTATACTAACACATGTGATAAATTTTTTACTATATTTTTTTAATTCAAATTTTTTCTCGCATTACAAGTTCAAGCTCGCGTTAAAGTTTAAGTTTGATGCAAAAATTCACTGTACATACAAAAAAATTAAATTAAATTTTATAACAGGAATATTGCACGCGGCATTTACTGCAATTAAACTGAGCGAAATCGTCAGTTTAGAATCACCGGAAAAAGGCCAGGCCAGTTTTTTCTCGCTCGACTCGCAACGATCCACCTACCCTATAATGTTTTAGAATATTCAAGTAGTGTTAGTGTTGTAATTTACCAGACCTGAATTTTAGGCTACTACAAGCTATGCTAGTTTATGTAAGAGCACACAGTTGAAAAAAAAGCAAACACTTTTGTAGAATGTTTGTGTAAAAAATGAAATCGAAAAATTTTACTTATTTAACAAACAAAATAAAACAACGATTGGATAGTAAAATACAATTGAGCGACAACCACACTCCGATGATGTGATTGTTTCTGTATATAATAGCATTATAATTTGCCGATTATCTCATCCCATACCTCGTCGTGTCGTGTTTTATTTGTTATTTTAGGTGTTTTCATTTTTGTTAATTCTTTTTTTTTGTGAAAGAAATCATTTAAGTCTGACGCTTCCGAAACACGCTTCAGTCAGTCGTGGTTGTTCATATTCTAATCTGGAAAATGTGTTTTTTTTTTGTTTTTCGAATTAGATATTGTCAAAAAATTTATATTTTTCGGATTGAGAAGGTGAACGTACGGCGACTTCATTCCATATGTGTATGTTTTTGGTTCCGGTTGGAATTTCAGCCCCTTGAGAAGAGGGTTTTCTTGCAAATCCACCTTCGTTATCGTTTCCACTTGTAATTTTGTGCCGGTTTTTTTCGCTGCTGCTTTGTGGTTATGTTTGTTCACAATTGTAGACTTACACGGTATTTACACGAAATTCCCAATTCAAAAGTGTCTTTAATACGAGTCACCCTCATCAGACACACTCACAATGCATTCGAAGATATTTCGAAAAAAAATTGTACGATCACAGACTTCGAAAAAACCACAGTATCATCGTACTTCATGAGTCTTGTACATTAAGATACATTTATTTTCAATCTATCTTTCGCTTTTTTTTACAAAACAAAAGTTTCAAAGCTTAGTTATCGATAAAGCTACCTTACTAATTCTAGTACATACTAAAAAGAATAACAGAATTCAGGAGGTATAATGCTGTCTATTATAAAATAGGGGCCAAAGAAATCATAAAAGCAGTAGATAAGCTTTTGGAACAGTTTTATAAAAAAAAAGTGATAGATATATATTTCTGTTTTGATTAAGTTTGTGGCTGCGATGCATAATATCCAATACTCTTCTCAATGCACCTGCGCCTCACAACATCCGCAACTCGACAACGCGCACACAACAACCGAACTACTGTCCCGCCACCTTGTACTGCCAACCATTTTCAGTCCAACTATCGCCAAATTGTTCGAAAGTATCTGTGGTTTCTGCTGAATCTACATCACCCGCACGAGGAACCGCCGACCATCGAGGAAACCCGCCGGAAGCTGCAGGAATTTCGCAAGATCGCGATACCGAAAACGCCCGAAGAGAAGGATGCCATCCGCCGCGAACGGGCCGCCTACTGGCAGGCGTATCAGGAGCTGGAAGCCCGCAAACGCTACGAGCGGAAGAAAAAGTTTCGCAGCCTGAGTCCTCCGCGACCTTTCATGTTCGACTGGCGCAAGTACTTTTGGTCGAACAACAGGGCCGAGGCACCCAAGAGGCTGTGGTGATTGGGGCATCAAAGCGCTTCAAGGCGAAGATTTGTTGATTAAAAGATGTGTGTATAATTTGTAGATTCAAAGTCAGGAACTTTAATCTAGTATCACAAAATGAAGGTGGATACGATTTTTTTTGTTCAGCTAAAATAACACCTATTACCTACCTGTTTGAGAACAGGCATCTAAACTAAAAAGTATCTTACTCAAGAGAAAGCTGAAGATATCCAAAAATGCTTTTCCTAACAATGCTCTTGTTTTTTACAAAGGGTGTTTCACTTCAAATCTGCACAATCAAAATTCAATTTCAAAATTCGAGTATTCATCCGATCGCCACCGAACATTATGGGAGTATAACGCAATAATAGGAGCTTTGTATTAATCCGCATGCCTTTTTCCTTCTTTCGTCATTCTTCACAAATATAAGTCGTTTTAGAAATTGTCCCTTCATAGTGGCGCAGTACTTCTTGATCGGGCGAAGCTCTGGAGTGTTTGGGGGATTCAACTCTTTTGGCACAAAATCGACTCCGTTTGCCTTGTACCACTTTACCATTTCCTTGGAGTAATAGCAGGATGCCTGTTCCGGTCAGTAGAGTGTCGTCGTCGGACCATCGTGAACCCTGAGAAAAGGAAGCAGCCGCTTCTGGATACACTTTTCAGTTACATTTGCTTGTTAGGCAAAATAAGAGACTTCGGAAACAACCAACATATACTTGGCCGTCACGTACAGGTTTCCAGGAACCTGCTTGAAATCTTCCTTAACATACGTCTCATTATCCATCACGCCATAATGAGGCTTGATCCACGGTTTGCAGCTGGGTTTTGGAACTTCTGAACCTTAAACCAACGTAGGCCGGTTAGTGTTCTGATGCTCTGCGCGGGAAACGGCCATACGTACAACTTTTTCGCCACAGAAACGTTCAGTTAGCGTTTGAAGGCAGTAACCACGCGCTTAAGACCGTTAAAAGTATTTACACATACAAGAAAAAGGAAATTATTTTATAGATTTGAACATAGTCCTAGAAATATTAAGATCATAATCAAAGTCACTAACAATGGACAATCTTCGTTGTTTTGTAGAACATCGAACCGTTAAAGATCAACGGTCCCAGGTGACTTCCCTGAGGAACTCCAGCAGTGATTTGAAAAGGGATCGAATTTACGTCACACAGTCGTACGTTAGCAGTCCGATCTATAAGAAACTCTATTTATGAGTTGATCCATTTTGTGGGGTTGCTTTTCTCAAGTCTCCAAATCGACTTATTGACGCTGGTCAAGCTTAGACACCAATTTCGAAACGTACTTCAAGAGGTTGATCATAGATTTACGTTTCATGAAATCATATTGACGAGGCTCTCGAAAACTTTCAGGGAACACCTGAAAATTGAAATTCTACGAAAGTTTTCCATTTGATGTATGTCCACGGATGCGTTTTTCCAGATGACGTGAAAAATACATTCCATAAACAGCTGGTTAAAGATTATTGAAATCTGTACGGATAAGGAATCGGCGTATTTCTTAACCAGAAGCGTGGGAAATGTATTGTAGTCAGTTTTGCGAAATACATCATCCACGGAGAAATTCAGCGAAGCAAAGTTGAAGCCTCGATTCTGCATGCTGCTCAAGTAAGATTCCGACAAAGGTGGTGAGTTAGTTGACAAAAAAAGTTTTGCTACGGCATACGGTGTCTTAACAGTTGTACTTGATAACTTGAGGTACATCCCGAGTACCCTTTCGTTGTCTGACGTATGGTATGTCCTTAAAAAAGGGGTACGCTCAAATCTAATGTTTTTAGCTCGTCTTGTTACATCTTCGTACCTAAAAATTGACATTTCCAAAGGCGATAGAAAGTATTAAAGAAACATGAGATATCAAAGAAAGCAAAAACATAAGCCGCAAATATGATGAATTTTTCGAAAAAGAATCAACGGCTCATCGACGGGACTTGAGCCCGCAATTACCGCTTCAGAACCACGGCGCGTTAGCCAATTACACCACGGTGAACGTGACGAAAGTAATAGGCTCCTGCTCCAGTATGCGTACATGTCGAGCTCCATCGGTCGACTGTTGGATCTTCTATAGGTACACATACAATCCATGTATATCTCGCATGTTTTCTTCGCCCACTACTGATCACACTGATCTCTCTGTTGTTTCTCTATCGTCGTCATATGGTCGATTGCTTGGGGTTTGCCGTTACTTACGGAAACCAAATCTAATGAACTGACAATACACATCAAACAATGTGTACACCAAACTCCATACAATTGAACCCAAAAGTAAGAGCACTATCAGTGTTTGCAGATTTTAAGTGGAACACCTTTTTGATCAATTCCCTTTTCATTTCCGTCGTTTGCAGTGAAAATCATTTCGATCTAGTGTAAGTTATGTTCCCACGTTTTCATTGGTTTTGGTTGTGCCCTCGCGTAAGATCCTGTCCCTTTCCTTCGTATCCTGCTGACGCGTTTTATCATCGGCTTGATATGAGCTTGAAACCCGTCCCAAATCCTCCCGTTCTCACTGACATTCAATGATAAAGGGGGGAAACGAACCTGTGGAAGTAACAGTCAATCAGATACAGTTAGCAATTAAGAATCAACAATTTCAAAGGAATCTAGCGGAGTAATTGAGTAATTTTGTTCTCTACCACCGGTCACAGAACGACTATCACCAGCAAGCGTATAAGCTTTTACAGTTTGTCAAGAATGAAAAGTGGCCATACACGCGGCCACCCTCGGACGAGGCCATTGAGCGTCGGATGGAAAAGTTTCGCCAAATGCCGATACCGAGGACGCTGGTCGAAGAGCGGGACATCCTCCGGGACATCGAAGCTTACTGGAGGGAGCAGGAACAGGAAATCAAACGACGAAAGGCACGGATTCTGGCTAGGAAGAAGCCCGATTTTCTACGAGCTCCCAGCCCTCCACGGAAGTTTAGCTTCGATGCTAGCAAATACCTGTGGGTCAACAATCGTGGAGTCGATTATAAACGTTTGTGATGACCGCATGGTGTGAGTGAGCCTCGTCCCCAAAACAGTTGTCGGTCGATGTATCTCTCAATTGTGTAAAAACCCCGATTGTTAATACTTGTAAAGTGATCTTAGCCAATCCAAATATTATTGTTCATCGTCCGAATCATTTCGGAATGTTGTTATACACCGAATACCTCGATCACACTTCACACTGTAAAAAAAAACCAAAAAGGATGAACGAGTAGACGAAACTTAGCTTCTAGGTTAGGAAAACATTCAGGAAACCGATTTTTAAAATAACCTATATACTGTTTGTTTCTATCCCTAATGAAACTCTTCGGAATGCTATTGCTTTTCTAAAATCTTAAAACATAACACTGCGGAAATCGAAACAACATAACTCTTACGAAACCAAAAACGTGCAGCAAAGGTACCGGGCCAAAGCCTACAAGTGTCTCCGGTTCTACTGTAACGTGGACAAACCGGAATCGAGGCCACCCTTGGATAGTGCTCTCGAGCGCCGGTTGGAGTACTTCCGTCGAATTCCGATCCCACGGCCCAAGTCAGAGCTGGAAACGCTGGTCGCGGAACGGGGACGTCGGGTTCGCGTCGTTCGCCATAAGGTGGTTCGGAAAGTCATCCGGAAGAAACCGGTGGTCGTCGTAGAAAAAAGTGACAACGATGGTGAAGAAGACGACGACGACACCGGGGAAGAAGAGAAAGATGAAAATGATAACGAAGATTGAAACGAAATAACTTTTATAAGCACCCTCTTTCACACACACACCCAGACGATAATGATTGAGTTAAGAATAATGTAGTTTTAGGTTGTAGCGGCACATTTAAGTAGAAATAAAATCAAGATTTTTGTAGACGGCAGCACGCTTGTTTTTCTGTTACTCTGGCAATCGCGTGACCCACATTCGATAGGTTGAACTGGATATGAGCAAACTTTTCTGTTCCGCCGTTAACACCGAAGGAGAAACTCCGGATGAAGATTTTGACCCGTCTGTCCAAGGAAGGGTCCAGTGCGGAGGAACCCTTGAATATTCCACTATCGGATTATTCCAGCGACGAAGGCGATACCAGCACCAGCAGTTCTGAGGATGAAGGTTCGTTTGGCATTGGGAAGCTGTTTAAAAAAACTCAATTATCCATAAACTTTCTTCCATTGATTTCCAGCCGGTAAAGACAGCATGGCCGAGCTCGAAGGACCATGTTGTTCGGCTCTCAAGGTGCCACCATCATCGCCAGTTCTACCGCTCAAACTCAAAGGAAACAAAAAGGTAAATTTATCCATTCAAACGTTATTAGGATTTCCCATCAACACGATCATTCCCAGGGCAAGAAACGCATCCCGGCGGCAAAGCCATTCCGGCGAAAGTCTCGCAGCCAGCAGCGGATCGCGATGGATCTTCCGACGGCGGAACCTGCGAGCGATTTCTTCGAGTACACCTCCGACGAGGATGGTGGTGGTGGTGGCGGGCACCAGCCGGTCTCGGTTTCGGACACGGAAAACACCGTCAAGTGGAATTTCCGACGGCGGCACAAGTTGCGGCAGTCCGATCGCATCCGGAAGCTGACCCAGCTCGGGTGCGAAACGCAATATCTTATGCCACCGGAGTTGATCGTCCGATCCGCCACCGACGGAGCCCGCAACTTGCTGTCGGAGGAATCCGAGGACGACAAGCACAAGATGGCAATCAGCATCATCAAGGAGTTCCCGCCAGTGCTGGGGAAGGAGCGATCCTGGCTGGGCTGCAGCGCCCGGAGTAGCAACGATCGGTAGGTTTATCTACCGCGACTTCCTGAATTGTCCTTTAAAGTAAGCTTCAATTTTTTCAGCTACCGTGAACTGATGAAACCGATGAGTCCGGACAGCCTACGGCAGCACCATCTGTCGTTCCGGCGGTCCATTTGGACCGGGACGCACTCCGATGGTTACGTGAACGATGCGTCCTCATCGCCGTACGCCTGTTTTCGGCCCCTATCCTGGGGAATCCCACCGGTCCTAACGATGTCCTCTCACTTCGACAACGAAGCCTTGCTGACGTAAGTTGATCCACAGTTGATCTCTCTGTTTCAATCCAATACAGATTGTGAACATTCAGTTATTCTTGTACTACTTAATCGAAGATTTAGCACTGCGTCAAACTTGCCCAGAAAGTGAAGAACTAGGTATTTTTGGAATTTATTTTTGTTGATTCCAGATTGCTGTTAGGTGCAAAAATCATAAATTCTGATGACTCATTTGCAGTTCTTGGTTTGATTCGAAAAAGAAACGGGCAAAATACTGGCTTTTTCTACACGCAGCGAAAAGGTTTTTTATTTCAAAGGAAAGTGCCGCAAAAACAAAGGATTTTTTCCTTTGGTTTTGGGATAAATAAAAATTCTTTTGGTTCAAAAGCATTTTCCTTTGTTTCAAAGAATTTTTCTTTTGAAAAATCTTTGAATCAAAATCTTAATACTTTGAAACAAAAAACAGTTCCATTTGATACAAAGTTGTTTTCGTTCGCCACAATGTAATTTAGATTTTGATTTAAAAAGATTGGTTCATTGAACCATTTTCCATTTATTCCAATTAGAAGACATATTTCCTGTTGTTTTGAAATTCCTATTAGGAATTTCAAAAAATAAAAAGAAAGAAATTTTTATGTTAAATTTATTTTTATTTACAACAGATGAAACACTTGGCCACAAACTAGTTCACTAAAATCGATCCGGTCCAAATTTTCGTCGACCTGACCGCTGGATTTGGAGCGGTGTCATCGTAGCTTTCATCTCGGTTGAGGCATCCAGAGAAACCATCCTTCGGCTCTGGTTCTGTAAAAACGCAATCACTCATAGAAAATCTTCGATATTCACTCTTTAATTAACATACTTACCATACTTCATCCTGAATCCTTCTAATATAGCTAACTCTGGCCTACATTTTCACACGACCGGCCAAACTTGATTCGATTTTACGGTTTTGTATTCTTCTTGCAAGGCAAATCAAAATATCTTTTGAATCAAAGGCTGAAGTTTTTAATTAAAGGAATAATTTCTTCAAGTCTGAAACATTTTCCTTTGGTTAAAAAAAAGTTGACTTTGTGTTAAAAGAAATAAGCTCAATTAACATTTATTTAGAATCAAAGTATTTGCTTAAAATCAAAATCCAAAAATATTTAGTTCAAAGAATTAATTCTTTGTTTCAAAAAATATTTTTTTGAATCAAAAACAAAAGTTTTTGGTTCAAATAAAACAGGAGTTAGGTTCAAAAAAATGAATGTTTTGAAACAAAATCATTTTTGTTTTGTTTCAAAAGCCTAGTTTTCTCTGCGTGTACGAATTTTGCCGGGCCAGGCTTCACCTATCTTAAATTTTAAATTGAATAATTGGACATTAGCCCGGATAAAATCGGGCGATCTGGAATCCTTTTTCTATTACAGGACTAGAAGCCACCATGAGGCAAAAAAGTAGGGGAAAATAGTCATCAATAGGGGCTTCAAAAATTTCAACCTGTAAATTGAATAATCAATTTTTTATAACCATTTATGAGCTCCTGGCAAATAAAATTTTAGAAGTTCGAATAAATTTTCAAAACCTGACCGACCTGTAAAATGAAATTAAAACAAAAATGCAGAAGCAAGTTTTTGGAGGTAATATGTAGTAATTTGTAAGTAAAATATTAAAACTAGTGACTTTAGTGACCAAATTTCAAAAAAAGTAACTGCTTAAAAAAAGTGACAAAGTAACTAAAAAGTGACCAACTTCTAGCCCTGCTATTAGCTTAGCTCCGTTGTAGGCAGATGTGAATTTTATTTGAACTCATATTTGGGGGTTTTGATATACATTGCGGCACCAGATTTTGAAGGATGAGTTCTCTTAAAAGAGCTCAGCTTTGAAAATACGTTGCAGATGTTGTGCATTTAAATCAAATTTTTAGAAACGTCGTCAGCGAACTGACAGCAGAACAGACTAGCTTAGCTTAGCTTAGCTTGATTGACTGCTCACATCCACCTTAAATCGTTGAACCTGAAATGCTTTTTCAACAAAACTCAATTTCTAATGCATGTATTTTTCTCCCTCTTTTCAAAACCTTGCTAGATTTAAAATAAATTCCTTTTATAAAATCATCATTACAAGCTTTGCATTTCAAATCCCACGATCGCAGGCGTGGCTCAGTAGAACAAGTTCCACATCGCCAATTGTTGCTACTCCGTGATTGACCGAGGCCACCAATTTTGTTCAAAGGTCAAATGAATGGTGTCTGGGACTGACAGCTCATTCACATTGCCCAAAACTGATGCTCTCTCTTTTAACATCAATAACGGCGCCGGCCACGTCCTAGCAGTCAATAGATAGATTGGAAGATAGAGAAAGGGATGAAAGAATGATTTCATGCTTTAGGACCGAGGTCACCTCAGCATCCTAGCAAAATAATTTTGGTTTGGAGTACGGGTATAAGGATATGATCAGGAGACACTTTTGACTAGTGCAATAGTTTTGGTTGTAAACCTTATCTTATATGCTTCTATTGTTACATATAATTTAACTAATAACGAGATCTAGAACTTTCAATTTCTCACTGTTTATTTATTTTGATAAAACAAGATTTTATAGGTATTTTAACTCTGTTAAGATTGAAAAAATAATAAACTCAAACCTGATCGAGTTCAATTAATCTTTAATTCAACTTTAACTGAAAAAATATTGAAATATTACGTTGCATAATAAACCTTTCTAAACATTATGAAAAAAAAAACATACTTCAGATAATTTTCTTATTTTTGCTCTTACCAAATCAAATGCTATTTTTGCTGCTGCTTAATCTGCTTCACAGTGGAACACAATTTAAAGTTGGAGTGCAAGCTGATAAAGGAAAACGAATAGAACAAATATTTCTAAGGTAAACCCGTAAGGGATCCAACAAACAATGAAAATAAAGCGAGCTTTGAGCCTGATTTTCCATGAACTAAATTAATTCTTACAAACCATGGAATAATTCAATAATCACGGTACTTCAACAAAACTCTCAGCTTATCAAAAATTTATTTAAAGTAAAGATCCCATGTATGTGGATATAATATTTGTTGATAGGATCAAATTCCTTGTGTTTTCTGTTTCCCGATTTTTACAAAGTAGCACAACATAAATTATATTCAACTCCAAGCAATAAAAAGCTTAAACTTAAATTCTGAGAAACAAATTAAAAAAAATCGTAGCTGACAACCTAAGCAGGTTACGCAAATCAAAACATAACCCACTGAACGGATGAAAACGGGTAAAACAAACATCCTTCGCAAATAAATCGCGTGGGAGTCGGACACTCAAACACGGCGAACTGACAGCAGAACAGACTTCCGACAAACTAGTACATCATTTTTATTTGTCGGGAGTAGGAAAGGAAGTACGGACTTCCAGAGTAAAATTTAGTGCCGGCGAATATTGTTTCTTCTTTGGCTCATTGAACGTCAGGCCCTACCTCTCAGAGTAAGGAGGTAGCCGTACGGGATCTTTTCAGGATAAACGCCGTAATGCTAAACGCAGCAATTTTTCCTAAATGCTTTCAATCCATTTATGTGGACGGAGTGGTAGGGTTTCCAAACTGGAGCAAAGCGAAGGCTTTGACTGTAGTCGTCGCGACATGCTGCACGAAAGTGAGCTTGTGATCAATGTGACTTATTAAGCACGGCACTGTTGCACATAACTCACTGAAAAAAGCCATTATTTTGGATATTTTGTAGTATATCTTCTTTCTTAGTTGAAATATGTATTTGAAATGTTCCACAAAATTGTGTGTTCCAATAATTTGAACAACTTTCTCAAATATATCAAGTTTGTAAATCGTCTACTAAAAAAGATATTAAATAAAAATTCAAAATTACTTGTTAAAATGCTCGTTATTTTTAAAATGCTCATAACTTTTATGATTTTTATGCGATCTTGATGGTGTCTTCAACAAAGTTGCTTAAAATAAAAAGATATACAACTTTTGTTAAGACATCAAGTCTCTAAACTAATTATTTCAAGAAATAATATTTTTTATCTCCCTTCCAGGTGAAAAAATCACTTTTTTCTTTCAAGAATTTGATAGATCATCAAAAAATATAAAAATGTTGCGAAGACATCAAATGTCTACCGTTTACCGTTTGTCTGCAAATAATTTTGATCGCTCATTAGGTGCATTTACCCCTGTGTGCGGCGTGTCAAGTGATACATATATTCTCAAGAACAAAAACGTTGGGATTCCATCTAGCCCCCTCGAACCTCTCGAAAAATCCATTGACTAGCATTTTTAAAACCTCCTGATCTGAAAATAAGGGTATGATGTTCGTTCCAAAGTAACAATTTGTACATTCTGGAGAGAGTGAGCTATACACAATAAATTCGACAAACAAACTGGCAGCGATTCGATTAATCATATTTAGGTTTAAAAGCGAAGCAGAGGGTTATCAAGCAGAGCCATGCTCCCCTGATTTTTTTATTTTAATGAAATGGGTATTTGTGTGATATAAAGTTAGTCTAGTACCACTAAATTAGGACCACGCGTTGAGGTTGCAAAATTTGAAATCTTTACTCTCACAGCATGGTTTTGCGGTACTAGAATCACTTCAAATCAAATCCGTTGATGTTTAATCATTTTATTTACCAGGATTAAAAGAATGGAATCCATCTCCTTTCCCATCAAACATTTTTAAAACAGGACGTTATAAAATCTCGTAACACAATTAAAATTTAGACTTAGTTTTCATCATCAAATCTTTTCAATCCAAACAGTGCCTGCTCCCAGAAACTAGCTGCCTGGAAGGACGAAAAACGCAGCCTCAAAGAGAAACACCATAAAAGCATGTCCCGTTTGGCGGCTGTCGCAGCCGCAAAAATCGACAAGGAAACCCGCTCGGCAACAAGTAGTGCCATCGGTGGTTCCAGATCGCGCCCCCTGATTGGGGACATTGCGTCGGGTAACCACAGCCACCACAACCACCATTATCATGGAAAACAACCGCGAGGTGGAGGTTCATCTTCAACTGCCGCCGGTGGAACTGGAAAACCATCCGATGCCGAAACAGGCGGAGGGATGGCAAAAGTTCGCAGGAAAACGAGGTAAGAAATGTATATTATTCTTCGGTCATTGAAATTCAAAGCCTATTAACAAAAAAAAATTTGTCGCCCCAGATCAACGCTGAACAAAATAGCCGAAAAAGCAGACATGATCACTCACCTGACCCGCAGCGCCCGATCCAGCCAGTCGAGTCGACGCCTTTCAGCGGCAGGAACGACGCTAACCGCGAATGGACTTTTGTCTCCACGCAAAACAAATAGTACCAACAATCTGCTCGGTCCCGGAACCAACAACAACACCAACGGTAGCAACACTGCCCTTCTCGTGTCAAGCCAATCGCTGAAGGTGCCCTCCTCAGTAACGCTGTCTGCCAACGGCAACGGTGGCCAGCAGACTCAGCCGCCTCAATCGGCTAAGTTCAAAACGGGTGGGATTGTAGTGACGGCCGCCCAGCCACTGCCACGACAACGACGGTCGCACCACTTGCTGCGATCCGTGCGGACGCCGAATAATAACGCTTCCACTTCCTCGACTTCCGGAATAACCGTCGTCGGAGGAAACTCGCCAACGAAACTGACCACTGCACACGGGAGCACAATCGGCACCACAATCGATATCCAGCTAACAACCACGCTTTGTTCCGAGACCGAGTCTGAAAAGAACATTAAATACATTAGCGCCAAAAAGCATAAGAAAAAGAGAGGTTTGGGGGCGAAAAGTAAATCGGTCTCAATGTTAGCCGCCAACTGAAAGCCTACAAATTTCTGAAAACTTAGAAATATGTGGGGAAGGTTCCATTTTATTTTCCATTGATAAGTTTTTTCGATATGAAAAAGCACCTTATTAAATTTTAATTCAGTATCGATTTGACTCTGATAAAATGTTGTGGTACTAGTTTTTGATTTAGTTGCCTTCCAAAATTTATAAAGCCCTCGGATTCAAGGGTGCTTTATGATAAGGCTTATTGAAAAACAACCTCATAACCGGATGTTTGACTTCCGTTGCTTGAAATTTTACTTGTTGTGTCCCTACGATATACATTTAAGGAATCAAATAATTGTGTAAATATTATCAAGACGAATGTTTATAACACAAAGAATCATTACGAGCGTATTGTGAATAATATTATATACGGCTTAAGTCGCTAAGGAGATTAAAAAATATTGGTAAAAAATATTATTATCAATGATTTTTGGGAGCGGTTGTCTTGATTTTTGTGCAGAAAGAAAAGTCCTTACCTAAATAATTTTGTTTTGCGAGACTTGTCCCGAGTCCAACAGACACCGAAACTACACACGTAATCGAGATGAAACGAAATCACACCGAGAAAGAAACCTTCTGATAACGTTATCTCACACAAAAGATGACAAAAATATTACGAAAATCGAAAATTTTCACATGCACGCCCGCAGTTGAAATTTGCGATTAAACTTTTTCGTGTTTTGTGTTCTCCTCGCTTTTAAAAGAATAATTCTTTTCACTTTTTGCGAGCCGCGCGACGTTTTCGCGCACAGACCAGGGTGATCCATCATATGATAGTTGTATTGTTAAGTCCAAAATGACAAAAATGTCGAAGACCAAATGACAGAATTAGCAAATATGACAAAAATCAAAAAAATGACAAAGTGCCAAAAATGACAAACTGACAAAAATGACAAACTAACAAAAATGACAAACTGACAAAAATGACAAACTGACAAAAATGACAAACTGACAAAAATGACAAACTGACAAAAATGACAAACTGACAAAAATGACAAACTGACAAAAATGACAAATTGACAAAAATGACAAATTGACTACAAAGCCACAAATGACAAATGGTAGGAATTCGACCAAACCAAACTTGACCCCGCATACTAAAAAACTATATCTAAAATAGTCCAAACGATACATCAACAGCTTCAGAAAAAGTGATTGTCTCTGTAAACGCAGCTGTTATGTTGAACGGTATTTGAACAACGATAAGAACGGAACATGAACGTTTTAATGAATGAGTAACGGTATCTCTAAAGGTGATAGAATTGTATGAACGGTGTTAGTAGAACTGGCAACCTTGGTACGGAGATCGGACAAACGTCAACGCGTTGGCGCCGAAAAAGAATTGTCATTGTTAGAAAATTGATCGAAACTGCGACACGTTTTTTCCTGACCTGGCAGTTAGTTAGTTTTTAGTGAATAGTTTTTTTGAGAAAACCGTATGTATTGATTACTCGTTGTTCCGATCATTCTTTAATGTATTTTGTTATAGTAGGTGGAATCTATTTTGCTAGTTGCGCGTGATTTGAGTGCTCGCGGGTTTGTGAGTCGGAAGAGGTTAGGTGATAGAAATTCCTTACTGCGCAATTTGCCACTAAAATATTGTATTTCCTTTGATAGTTTGAGTGACCGTTCGATTGTTCCGGTTAGGTGTACCGGGTTGAGCTCAATTAGAGCGGTAGGAAAGAAAAAGCGTAAGTACGCAAGAATACTTGTTTTGTACCCGATGATAAATATGATTTTCGTCCATTAGCTTCAAATAGCCGGTGATATCCGACGGTTTAGGGTTGCCAGAGCTAGAGCTTAGGGTAAACGGCGAAACTTATTTGTAAGTTCATAAAAGATTGTTTACATTATCACCATTTAATAATAAATGTATTTACAGTCGAATTCGTTCGCATACAACGTACTACGGAACAGTTTTTATTTCCCACAAATCTCGAAAATAAAGCTGCAACGAGCAACCTAAACCTGGAACCGATGATGGAAGGCCCTACCGGAGAGCTGTACAGCTGCGTGACATGTCGCCGCCCGGATTCAGCGCAGAGCATGGTCGCTTGTGACGAGTGTTCGCAATGGCAACATTATGGATGCGCCGGTGTTACGGCTACCATAGCCGATCGAAGCTGGCTCTGCTGCAGATGCGTAGCTATTCACAACGCAGTTAATTTGACTCAAACCGGCAACATAAACTCGCCCGAAGCACACACAACATTTGCTTCAGCTCGCGCTGCTGAACGTGATGGTAATACCACCGATCCAATAAGTGGGAGAAAGGACGATCGAAATTTCGGAAGACTTCAATCCTCGTCTAATTCGAATGCCGGATCAGTCGTCTCAGTCAATGCTATTGCTCATCTTCGTTTGAGGCACCTGAAAGAGCAAAAGGATTTGGAGGATCAAAAAGCGGAACGGGATCGCGAGTTTCTCGCTAGAAAGCAGCAGCTAGAAGCAGAAATAGCTCTGGAAGAGCTCAATGAAGGATGTGATCGTAGCGTAGGAGGAAAAAGTCATCGAAGTATCGCCGGTTGGGTGGAACAACAATGCGGATTCGTGCATACTTCTACCCCAGTCCAGCAGAAACCCGAGACAGTGGCTCCAAGTGCGAACCCACATCCCGCCATCCAACAGCGAGAGGAGCGGCAAAGAATGCAAGCAATAATTCAATCAGGTCAACAGATTCAACCAAGCACTGCGCCAAAACAAGCAGACATTCCAGTAAGAAATCCTCCCCCAGCTATAGCACCGGGCCCAAGGAGCAATTATCTTGATTCGAATCCACGTTTTCCGCCAGTGGCTCAGAATCCAGTTCCACCTGTACCAGTGAATCCGCTAACATTGCCACCGCCGAGCTCGTCGCAGTTCCCTGGATTTCCAGTGATGAATAACCCCTACGGGGCGATGTATTTTCCGAATATTCCTGACATGCCGTCATCTGGTGCTGATTATCAGTTTGCGCACCCTCAGGGAGGAGTCTTTATCAACAACCCAGTCAGGCATCCGAACTTTGGTTTGAATGTACAGCCGTGTGCTTGGCAAGCATCCGAGCAGCACCCGCCTACAGTTCCACCAACAGTGTCAGCAGATTTGGGTAAAGGATTTCCTCATGCTACAGGTCGCATGATTACGCCACAGCAACTGGCGGCGCGTCAAGTTGTCTCTAGAGACCTCCCCAAGTTTTCCGGGGACCCACTCGAGTGGCCCATGTTCTTGAGTGCATTTGAATCGACAACGGCCATGTGTGGCATACAACCCGACGAGAACCTCGCTAGGCTACAGAAGAGTCTTATTGGTAGCGCTCGCGAAAAGGTTCAGAATATTCTAACGCTGCCGGATGCAATCCCGGAAATTATCGACATCCTACGAGCCGAGTGTGGAAGGCCAGACCAAATTGTATACTGTCTGCTATCCAAGATCCGGAAAACCGCTCAGCCATCTGTGACGAAATTGGAGACGCTTGTGACGTTCGGCAGAGAGGTACGCAACATGGTAACGTACATGCAGTCAGCTAAACTCAACACCCATTTGGACAATCCACTCTTGCTGGCAGAGCTGGTCGCTAAGCTTCCACCCGACTTGCAGCTACAATGGGGTATGAACTTAGCAGCTCTTCCAGAACCATCGCTTGGTGATTTCTGTGCGTTTGTGTCGGCTTATCGAACAGCGGCATGCAAGGTGAAATTGACGTCGGATGTTGGTCTGAATGAAAAAGCCACAAAAGGTGTTGTGAGAAAGGAGAAGCCAGTTTATTTGAACGCACATTCCGCCTCCGTGTCCTCAGCGCCTGGACCACCGGCTTCGAAAGTTACTCCGGAGCTAAAGCCGTGCCTGATGTGCAAAAGTACAACGCACAGAGTCCGAACTTGTAAGCAGTTCGAAACGTTGCCGCTCGAAGAGAAGCTGAGGTTCACCAGTGAAAAGGGCATGTGTAAGCATTGTCTGGCGCCGCATGGAAGGTGGCCTTGCCGAAACAAGCAGCCTTGCGGGATCAATGGATGCCCTGAGCCCCACCATAAACTGTTACATCCAGGAAGTTGTTCGACTCTCAAGAGTCAAGGATCGGAATCTTCTGTATCGGTAACCGCCCATCATCAACACCAGCAAGGCACCACATTCTTCAAAATACTTCCGGTGACTCTTCACGCGAACGGGAAGTCGGTGTCCACATTTGCTTTTCTGGACGACGGATCCGACCTGACGCTGGTCGAAGACGAACTTATCGACGAACTGGGCTTGGTGGGCGAAAGAATTCCGCTTTGCTTGCAGTGGACTAGTAACGTCACGGTTTAGTAGTTTTTTTGACAGCAATTTTTTTCATGAAGAAATTTATCCAAGCAAAGTTTTATGAATCAGTGGATTTCTAATGTAAACTGGACACGGCGAGATCATTCTTCAAGCGGCTTCGACTTCAGCCGGGCAAGACCAGAACTGTGGTGGAAATCGTGAAGGCCGAATTAAGGAAAACCCATTCAAAAATCCTAGCAGGAATTACAGATAAGTACCATATTCATTACCTGAAAAGTGGAGCTATTGCTAAAATGGTCCTAAGTTTTAAAATAAAACCCCTCAATTACGAAAGTTTGAGAAAAAATATAGCAGGATATAGTTTGATTTCTATAATCAAGTTTTGAAATCTTGATTTTCACTTTAACCGTATTTGTTTTCTCCACTCGCTCAGTTTTGCACTCATCCCCTCAAAATTTAACAAAAATCGTAGTCAGTGTATTGTTATCTCACTCAGTCATACGCGCATCTGCAACAATGACAGAATCTCTAGTGTTCCACCGTCCATGTCAGTTCAAATCTTTGATACTTCCGGTTCAAATCTGCGCGCATAAATGAAAAAATTACAGCAAATAGAAAAGTAACACCTGTGGTGACCTGGTGCAAAACTGAGCATAAACGAATACGCTATCAATTTCAACAATATCTAAGTAGATAAAGTTAAACTATTTTTGTTTGTTTAATACAGGATGGATTTGTTAGGTTATTTCAATTGAAAAAACGAAATATAAACGTAAAATTATTCGCAATTTTTAAAGGTAAGCTAAAACGACTTCGATCTCAGTTCTGTAGTGTTTCAAAACAATAATTTAATGTTTAAGTTTTACCAAAAATTCAAAATTTTTCACTTACAAATTCAATTTCATTCCTATTTTTGGACATCTTTTAATTTGATTTTGAATTCATGGACGCGATAGGGAAATCAATAAGGCAATCTGCTAGTTCAATTGAAATCATCATGTTTATCATTTAAATTGCCATTGCCGCAATGAAGTGCCTCAATAAATGGAATAGGAATTTCCTCATGAAACAAATAGGAGCGTAGGAGGTGTAGGAAAACAAAGTCGCACCATTTTCCAGAATGGATCCTGATCTATACCTTGCCCTTACTAACAAAACCCCCCTCCTTGGATACATGAATATAGATTCGCAGACGTATAGACGGTTTCTATAGTAGGTGATACCGGTTTATTCTTGTTTCTCAATTTTCAAAATATCTTCTGGAACATGGGGAGACGAGAGTTTCTGGTTAGAACCTAAAAAGTATTCTACTAAAATTCCTTTCTTTTGTCCCCATTGACTACTAGGACGTGGCCGGCGCCGTTATTGATCATTTTTGGAAAGAAAGAGAGCATGAGTTTTGTGCATTGAGAATGAACCGCTAGTCCCAAGCACCATTCTATTGGACTTTGCACAAAATTGATGGCTTCGATCAATCACGGAGTAGCAACCATTGGCGATGTGGAAGTTTTTCCACTTAGCCACGCCAGCGATCGTGAGATTCGAAATGCACTATTGATTGGTAGCAAAAAACTAAGTTGAGAAATAAATAAAAAGTAATACATTATAGGTAAATTGAAATTACTGAAGCATTTCGGTTTTGACGATTTAAGGTGGATATGAGTAGTCAAACAAGCTAAGCTAAGCTAAGCTAAGTGGACTAGTAACGTCACGAGAAGTGAGAGTAACTCTCGTAAGGTCGAGATAGGTATCTCAGGTGCATCGAACAATCGCATCCATCAGCTGGCGAACGTAAGAACCGTTGAGAGCTTGGAATTACCGAAGCAGAGCCTGGATTATGAGAGTCTCTCGAAGCAGTTCCCTCATCTGAGTAGACTCCCCATCAGCAGCTACCGGACGGCCGTGCCACGAATTCTTATCGGTGTCGATAATGCCCAGCTCAACTTAGCTTTGAAGAAGAGGGAAAGATCCGGAGGAGAACCTATTGCTGCTAAATTTCGCCTCGGATGGGCAATATTCGGTGGAAGACGAGCACCTGAGACGATAGGTAGTGCTTTCGTTCATGTCTGCGAGAGATCCAATAGCCGCGAGCTCCATGAACCGGTCCAGCAGTATCTTGAATTCGAAAACCTGGCGATATCCGGATTGAATCCACCCGAATCCGACGAAGATAGACGGGCCAGAAGATTGCTCGAAAAGACGACAGTTCATATACCATCCGGAAAGTTCCAAACTGGATTGCTTTGGAAAAGCGATGAGCCGGTTTTTCCGAACAAATTTACCAAGGCAGTACGTCGACGCGGTTGTTTTGAAAAGCGCTTGCTGAAAGATCCCGAACTGAAAACTAATATTGACAAACAAATGAACGATTGTCTACACAAGAGGTACGTTCACAAAGCAACGTCAGACGAGCTCCGCAACAGTGACGACGGAAAGATTTGGCACCTGCCAATCAGCGCAGTGCGACATCCGAGCAAGTTAACAAAGGTGCGTGTATTCTGGGATGCTGCGGCTACGTATGGAGGAATCTTTCTGAGCTCCCAGCTTTTGAAAGGTCCGGATTTGGTGAAGCCCCTTCTATCTGTCCTCTGCCAATTCCGACAGAAACAGTATATCATCGCTGGGGACATAAGGCAGTTGTTCCAGTTGATTATTCGTCCGGCAGATAGAAACGCACAACGATTTTTGTATCAGGAGAATTCAGAAGCTGCGCTCAACGTGTACATGGACGTCGCAACGTTCGGGGCAACGTGCTCCCCGTGTTCAGCACAGTTTGCTAAGAATGGAAACACCCAGGAAAATAAAGATCGTTATCCGGAAGCTGCTAAAGCAATTGTTGACAACACATATGTTGACGATTTCCTTGCGAGCTGTGCCATTGAAGAGGCAACGAAACTGGCTTTGGAAGTGAGTCTGGTCAACCGATCAGCTGGTTTTGAGATACCTCGTTGGCAGTCGCACTCCAAACACGTTCTGAAACGGGTTGGGGTGACTACTGGAGATAATTTTGTAGTTAACATGGAAAATTGCTCGCGGTGTGGTGGTCTACTCAACCGAATTGCTAACCTGTATCATTTTGCGCACCGCTTTAAGCGCTTCAAACGGGATCCTGTGGAATCTAGTGAGTCCTGTGGTGGTCTGAATCGTGATGATTATGTGTCGGCGGACACAGCCATTTGGCGAGCTGTGCAGCGACAGGTGTTTGCAGGAGAAATTCAAGCGTTTAGAAGCAGTTCTGAGCCTTCACCGAAGCGGTGGAAGCGTATCGGCAAGGGAAGTGTCCTAGCGAAGCTATCATCGATGATCGATGAGTCCGGTGTTCTCCGGAAGGCGAGCAGAATCGATCACCTAGCGGCTCATTATTCGTTCGAAGTTCGAAATCCTGAGATAGTACCAAAAAATCATGATGTAATCACTTCTTTGATGCTGCGATTTTACCAAAGGTACGGTCATGCCAATTCCCAGACGGTACTGAACGAGATCAAGCTACGTTACTACATTCCCCGGATGAGAGCCAGTTCGGAGAAGGCATTCAAGACTCTCTCGCACCATCAAAGGCTAGACGATGAAGGACTGCGAACATTGCTCTCGAAAGCAGAATTGATAGTCAACTCCCATCCGCTGACGTTCGTGCCGCTGGAGGATCCCAAGTAAGAAGTGCTGACTCCAAATCATTTCCTTTGGCTAAGTTCCGGCGAGGACAGCAAACCACCAAGGGTACCAATCGACGATGCTACACCTCTTCGACCAAACTGGAAGATTATTCAACACTTAACAAACCAGTTTTGGAAGCGCTGGGTGCAAGCTTATCTACCTACTATAGCCTGCAGGATGAAATGGTTCGCGGAAACGCGGCCGCTGAAGGTCGGCGATCTAGTGGTCATCGTAGACGAGTCCGTGCGCAACGGATGGCTCCGAGGTAAAGTGGTGAGGACTTATCCAGGACGAGACGGACAAGTTCACAAGGTCGGTGGAGACTTGCGACGGATCTACTCTTCAAAGACCAGCGGTAAAGGTTGCTCTGTTGGACGTGCAGGAGGAGAGTAAAGTCGATTGACTACGACGTTACGGGTTGGGGTGTTAGTAGAACTGGCAACCTTGGTACGGAGATCGGACAAACGTCAACGCGTTGGCGCCGAAAAAGAATTGTCATTGTTAGAAAATTGATCGAAACTGCGACACGTTTTTTCCTGACCTGGCAGTTAGTTAGTTTTTAGTGAATAGTTTTTTTGAGAAAACCGTATGTATTGATTACTCGTTGTTCCGATCATTCTTTAATGTATTTTGTTATAGTAGGTGGAATCTATTTTGCTAGTTGCGCGTGATTTGAGTGCTCGCGGGTTTGTGAGTCGGAAGAGGTTAGGTGATAGAAATTCCTTACTGCGCAATTTGCCACTAAAATATTGTATTTCCTTTGATAGTTTGAGTGACCGTTCGATTGTTCCGGTTAGGTGTACCGGGTTGAGCTCAATTAGAGCGGTAGGAAAGAAAAAGCGTAAGTACGCAAGAATACTTGTTTTGTACCCGATGATAAATATGATTTTCGTCCATTAGCTTCAAATAGCCGGTGATATCCGACGGTTTAGGGTTGCCAGAGCTAGAGCTTAGGGTAAACGGCGAAACTTATTTGTAAGTTCATAAAAGATTGTTTACATTATCACCATTTAATAATAAATGTATTTACAGTCGAATTCGTTCGCATACAACGTACTACGGAACAGTTTTTATTTCCCACAAACGGTTTCCGTCAACTTTTCTTTAATCGTAAAAATTATCTCGAACCATTACCCATACCGTTCATTCTTGCTGTCAAAAATGAACGAAACGCCGGTCAGAGATGCCAGATGGTTTTGCATAAGAATCTATACACATTTAGGAAAATCTTTTAAGTAAATTTCTAATTTCTAATTTTACGTTATTCTTTTAACAACATTTTAAGTGACTTTATTCATGTTAATTAATCTTGAGCGTATGTAAGAATTCATCTGCACTTGATCACAATTTTAGTTCATTTGTTATTTTTGTAAGATTAAAATACGTGACGGTTCCCATATATTTGATTACAGGTTACAGGTATTACAGGTTTAAATATAGTAAAATACAGAGGTCGGCATTAAAACGCTATTCGCTAGTTAGTCCGGTACATTTTTGTTTGGTTATTTATTTTTTAACTTTATTTTTGGAGAACTTACGGCTCAAAAAACTCCACCACTTTATAGAAAATAACATTGAACAGCATTCCTGCTTGAATAATTGCACCTAGTGGAGTTTTTATGTCCATTATTTCAACAGAAATCCCATTAGAAAATAAATTTGTCATTATAAAAGTAACGGACTAATTAGCGATTAGGGCTTCAATGCCGGACACTGATAAAATATTATATTATACTTTGGATGTTTTGTATAATAGCTATCATAATTACAAACAGGCGACATAGAAACATCCAATTTGCGTTGGTATTCTCGATTCAAAACTTTGACCGGTTTTGAATGGAATTTTTAAGACGAATTTATTGATGCTATCGTAGAATTCTTAAGATAACTTATTATTAATTATCAGACATGATCATTCTATTCTAGATGATATACAGCTGTAACATTTACATTGACATTTCGCATCTCAATATTTGTACAAATGTCGATGAAACATCGCACCTGGCACCACTGAAGCCAACGGTGTTGTTGCATTGTTTTGTTACCCCCGGAAGTTTAAAATTTTGTTCTCGTTATCGATTAGCACATTCGCATAGATTCCTGGTCGTTTCTCCCTAAACTTGCTGCTGGAAGAGGCGAGCAATCATCTCGCCGAACACCCGAGGACATTACTGTTTGTACCTGCATGGTAAGTGAAAATAAAATCTTTTTACAACAAATCCGATACTTCCGTTTCTAATGTTTTAGGTTGTTGGAGCCCTCATAGTTTTACAAGATTTACTCCGTGGTACGAATTGCAGCTTCATATGATTGACTTTTTGAACACTCTGCATGGTGAAAATGGCTCTGCATTTCAGCAATTTAATCGATGTCGACGAAAATCTTCACAGATAATTTACCCACAAAAATTGGCTGGCGCCGGAACATTCTACAATGCATGCATGCTGAAAAAAATTTGCAACAGGATAAAGCAGAACAAAAATAGGCACCTGGAGCAAGCTAGTTGGTATCATTTACAAAATAGGTAAATAATTCAATAAAATGATGATATTCAAGCCATTGAATGCTATTCTTTATCCGAAAATTTTCAAATTTGCATTAATTTTTTGCGTTTGTGTGCGTGCTTTTTCCTGAACGGTCCCTAAAATAGTTTGCATATCGTTGGAATTTAGTTAAGTCAAATTGTAGCAGAACTATAACCGTAAATGTTTAGATGAAAGAGATCCACAAAACAAACTATAACGATTACAGTTCGATGTTCTTAATACGTTTTCCACAATTGGTTTTTGGACTTTAATCGAACTGTTTGTAGAACAGTTCTCCCATACAAGTATTTTAACAGTTTTTAACAATTACATAACCTAACGACATATTAAAAATAATGTGACTTCGGAATTGACGATTCAACCAATATATTTCACAGTTTGAATAAGCGTTTGCTAAACGTTTTTTTACACTTCATCAAATTGTCGTTTGACTTTCAAAGAAAATGTTTGGCTACAATCCTCATTTATGCGGGACGCCATTAGCATTTTTCGAGACACTTAAATTTTAGGCTTGTTCTCATCTAGAGAAGATATTCTTTGATGTTTATGAAACAAAATCGATAGTTTATAAAAAAAATTGGTATATTTTCCTCAATCATATTAATTTTATCGATCTTGAACATGAATTATACGAGATCCAATTGTTGTTGCTTGTAAATTTTCTTATGCGCTCGCAGTTCGGTTTGGTCGAAGCACTGCAAAATATGATAAAAATTATAAAAATTGCAAAAATGAAAAAAGCCGAATATACCTAAAGCCTATAAGTCCACACTAGGCAATATGAACTGCGATTTTTGTTATTAGACGAACTTTGTTGTCTGTTGTTGTTGTTGGAAACCTGAGACGGCCTCAGTGTCTCCCGAAGAAAATGGGAGATGCTGAGACCGTTCCGAGACGGACCACCTCCTAGTGTGGACGAAGCTTAAGGCCGTTTGTTTTTTCTACGGATTGGATGTTTCGGGGCGACAATTAATTACAAGATTTTGCTGGGCAAAACGTACTTATATTGAACGAACAAACGGGTTAAACAATTAGAGCGCGACGGTTCGGATAAGTAATAGACTTTATTGCATAGCTAGGTACTGGACGACACAGGACAGAACACAAAAGACGCGTGTGATCTGCTGGCCGTTTATTGCAAGTCTAATTGTAGGTAATGTTTCACTTAGCCAGCAAAGTACCGGCTATTGTGTGGCGCATGGGTCGGCTCGTATGGCGCTAATTTTAACTCGCCTCTTGGAGAGTGCGAGATAGGATGGTTAATTCAATGATTGCGTTGACTGTTTGTAGGGATTGCAACGACACCGGATTTTCAGACTAACATACCGGCCGCCTTGCAATACTACCTATACTAACTAATCCTAATCTAATCTAACCTAATCTAACCCATGCGCACGACTACTATCACTAATAATACTAATTCTAACTAAACTAACAATGTACTGGTAACGAAGACTACGATGACGAAGACTACGATGACCAACACTGCGATGACAATACAGGTTACGGTTATTCACAGCCCAGAACCTCCAACGCAACGCCGACCCTGTGAGGGAGAACAAGTAAGTTCCTAAAAGGATGAAGGTAACGCAGGGTACTTAACGTTGGGTGGGGTTGGGGTGACAGGTCCGACCCGTCCGATCGCGACCGCGTCACCCCCCATGGCATTAGGGCTGGAATCCTGCTCAGACTGGCTGTGTCTGGTTGCGCTTCTGCAACTATGAGGACTGGACGATCTTTACCAACGATGTACAAACGACAGGACACGAAAACACATATCGCTTGTAGTACGGATGGCTGTTGAACGGACGATGTGGTGACTGGACGACGTGACGACAGGAGAACGGAACAACTGGTTGACTAGATGGCTAGATGACTAGTTGACTAGATGACTGGATGTGGTCCACCGGACCGATTCGACCTAATAAGATGAGAGGGTGCTTTTTTATCTTTTTAATCACACATTACAAAAACTTCCCTGGAGCGGAGGCCTCCTGGCCTCCGCGAGCGCCCCAGGCGCTGATGAAGATGAAACTGCGATGTGAAGCTACGACGATGGTGGTTTGCTGTCAGCTTACGATGACCGCCAGATAAAGTTGGCCGATGCTTGACACGAAAGGATCATCACAATGGAAAGGCAGGAATGGTCGAATTCGGTGGACGACTAAACTTATGTTGTATACTGGAGTGGGTGGTGGTGAATTTAGTTCTCCTGCTGGACGGGATCATCAATGTTGTCCTTGATGGGAAGAACACAAATCTTCTGGATTCCTCGCTGGAACTGGCTATCCTTGGTTTTGACGTCGATGACTCGGATGTTGCCATCGGGACCGGGGTAGATTTTCGTCACACGACCGAGAGCCCACTGCAACGGGGGAAGGTTGTCCTCCTTGAGGAGCACCATGGTTCCAACGGCTATGTTGTTTCGTTTCCTAGTCCACTTGGTGCGGTTGTGTAAATCCGACAGATACTGGGAGGACCAGCGCTTCCAAATGCGCTCGTAAAAGACTTCGGTTCTTTGCCATCTCGAAAGATGGTTCTCTGGAATATGTTCCTTGGAAGGCTCCGGCACGGCTGTTAACGGTCGGTGGATCAGAAAGTGACCAGGTGTGATGGCTTCGTAATCTGCAGGATCGTTAGTCATCGGTGTCAACGGACGGGAGTTAAGAATAGCTTCAATTTGAATCGAGATGGTGTTCATTTCATCATAACGGAGAATGGTGCATCCTATCGTCCTCTTCAGGTGCGTTTTGAACGACTTAACAGCGGCTTCCCACAGTCCACCAAAGTTAGGCGTTCTGGGGGGGATGAATTTGAATTCGGTTTCGTCGTCTACTGCCGAATGGACGACATGTCTCTGGAACTGTTCGTTTCGAAAAAGCTGACGGAGTTCATCCAATTCTCGGCGTGCACCAACGAAAGTTGTCGAATTGTCACACATCACAACTCGAGGTTTCCCACGACGACCAACAAATCGTTTAAACGCTGCGATGAATGAATCACTGGTTAGGTCCGTGACCAGCTCTATATGGACTGCCTTTGTAGCCAAACAAACGAAGATAGCAACGAAAATTTTGCGGGGTTGGATTCGACGACTTGAAGGATATTTTACTAGGAAAGGTCCACAATAATCTACTCCAACGTTCTCGAATGGATTCGATGGCGAAACACGCTCTGCTGGCAGGTCGCCCATAAGCTGCTCTGTTACACGTGGTTTGTTACGAAAACACTGCACACATTCGTGCAGAACTGTGTTGACTAACGATCTGATCCTGGTGATCCAAAATCTCCCACGGACGGAAGAAATAAGAAGTTGAGCACCGGCATGGAAGAAACAGCGGTGGTAGTGCTCGATTATCATTTTCGCCAAGGGATGTTTACTGCACAGGATCATCGGATGCTTTCTGTCTTCGCTAATCTGTGCGTGCGCTAGCCGGCCGCCAACGCGAATTATGCCATCGCCAAATACGGGATTTAAAGAGAGGATTGGGGATGACGCCTTCAGTGGTCGCCCTCTCTGGAGAGCGTCGAATTCGGCAGGGAAACTTTCCTGTTGTGCTACACGAACGACGTGAAGTATGGCTGCATACTGCTCTGCGTACGTTAAACTTCCGGAAGCTCGTTGGTGTGGGATTCTCAAACTGGAATTGTGCGCAAATCGGAGCATCCACGCAACAAGATGAATCAGATCCAAAAACCTCTCCCGCCAACCGAAGATTTCACTAGTCACGGGTGTGACAGGAAACGAACATACTTTCCGCTCTTCAAGTAACGACTGTTCAACTTGTTCTGGATTGCTTGAAGCTGGCCAGGTGCTGCGGTCTTGTCGCAGCCAAAGTGGACCCTCAAACCACATCGTTTGATACTGAAGCTGTGCTGGAATCATGCCTCTCGAGATGATGTCCGCTGGATTTTCCACTCCTGCAACGTGGTGCCACTGGCAGCCTTTAGTGGTATGCTGGATCTCGGAGACACGGTTTGAAACAAAAGCTTGCCAACGGGACGGTAAAGATGACAGCCAACAGATTACGATGGTGGAATCTGTCCAAAACTCTGCAGAATGCGCAATTCTTAAACTGCGCTTAACTTTTTCGTACAGGTGAGCCAAGAGAAGAGCAGATGAAAGCTCGAGGCGCGGGATTGTCTGCTTCTTCTTCTTCCTCTTCAGGTCGTCTAAAGGTGCTACTCTGGATTTTGCGGTTATCAAACGGACGGTAACTTCACCATTTTCTGCTGTACAACGAAGATAAACACAGGCTCCGTAAGCCTTTTCGGATGCGTCACAGAAACCGTGTATCTCGACAAATGCTGCTTCGGAATGAAAGGTCAACCAACGTGGAACCGAGAGTGAAGATAGGGCTTTCAGGTTCATCCGATACTCCTGCCAAAAGTTCTGCATCTCCTCTGGAAGCGAATCGTCCCATCCACACTGGAGTTTCCAAAGATCTTGCAGAAATATCTTCGCGATGACAACAACGGGGCCCACAAGTCCAATCGGGTCGAAGAGGCGTGCTGTCTCTGCAAGCACAACTCTTTTGGTGATCTTGGCCTTGTCGCTCCAAACTGGACAGTCGTAAACGAAACAATCGGTAGCAGGTTTCCACACTAAACCCAACGTCTTCACAGCTGCAGTCGAAGAATCCAAGTTCAAGGAAGCGCGCTCGTCTATAAGATGATCTGGTAATGCAGACAGTACGTCGGCTGAATTTGAGTTGAACTTTCTCAACAAAAAACCACCTGCTGCTGCTAGTTCAATCATCTCCTTCGCTAACTTTATCGCACTGTCGACTGAATTCGCTCCAGTGAGAGAATCATCGACGTACGTATCGTATTGTAGACTCCTTGCTGCTTCGGGATACGATTCCTTTCCACTGTCTGCTAACTGCTGAAGGCACTTGGTAGCCAGATACGGTGCGCATGCTGTACCATAAGTTACAGTGACGAGCTCGTACGTACGGACCGGAATTTCTGGAGATTCTCTCCACAGAATACGCTGGAGACGTTGATCTTCGGCTTGTACCTTGACCATGCGGTACATTTTCTCCACATCAGCAACAACGGCGACTCGATGCAACCGGAACCGAAGGACGATGGACAACAAATCTTCTTGAACTACGGGTCCCACCAATAGACCGTCGTTGAGTGAGACTCCGGTGGTAGTCTTACAGGAGGCATCGAAGACGACGCGAAGCTTTGTTGTGGAACTGTCAGGCTTGTAGACCGCATGATGTGGGAGATAGTAGACCGGTAATGCTTCATCAGGGTTAGGAACTTCACGCATGTGACCGAGACTGATGTATTCCTCCATAAATGATGTGTACGCTGACTTCTTTTCGCCGTTGGACTCAAACTGCTTCTCTACGCTGAAAAATCGCCTCAGTGCTGCGTTACGAGACTCCCCCAGTTGCCGAATTACGTGATCACGTTTCGGCAAAGAGACAACAAATTTTCCGTCGCAGTCACGGGTGGTGGTTTCAGCGAAAAGCTCCTCACAAGTTGACTCTTCCACGGATTGGGTACTTGCTGACCTACACGATTCCAGTTCCCAGAATTTAGTGAGCTGCTCCTGAATTTCTGCTACTGAACAAGTCACGGAGGAAGGCGAACAGGATACAGATTTATTCGGAATGGTACCAGCAACTATCCATCCGAAAACAGAGTTTTGAAGGCTTGGGCCATCATTCGTCAGCTTGAATCTGCCTTCCAGAAGCAGATCAAAGAAGTGCTCGGCGCCAATAATGATGTCGATCTCTCCTGGTTCCGAAAAGCTGGGATCAGCAAGCTGAACATCGTGGGGTAAACGCCAACTCTCGTACTCGACTTGTTTTGCGGGAAGTGTGGCTGTCAGCTCAGGCAAAATAAAGAAGCTCATTGCTCTGCTGAAAGCTGAGATGTACGAGGTCCGAGCACGAACGGAAGCTACAACCAGTTTGCGTGACACAGCTCGTGATCCACCGATGCCTTGAACGGTGAGGTTTTCCGGAACATGTCGCAGTTTTAGTTGTTGGCTGAAGCGAGTGGTCATGAAGCAAAACTGGGAGCACGAGTCGAGCAAGGCTCGAGCTAGTCGAGTATTGCCAAGAGAATCCTGGATGCGAATGATTGCTGTGGACAACAGGACTTAGACTGTTAGAACAAAAATCCGGTCTTCGCATACCCTATAACAAAACAGCATCATCAATTGAAGGGTAGACTTTTCTATCTCTTCTTTAATCAATCTGCCCAGATCTGTTAGCTAGCGCAGCATCCCATACGACACATTGTAGAAGTCAGAACCCAATAAACTGTTGATCAGTACACACTCGTCCCGTTTGATCCTTTTGTTCTGTGTCTGATCGTTCGCTAAAAATAAATTTCTGTCCATCCGAACCGTCGCGTTTTTTATTCGTCCAATAAAAGTTTGTCCAGTTAATTGAGTGTAAATCAATTGTCCCCGAAAATCCCCGATCATCCAATTCCGGTAAAAACATTGGTCCTTCGATAGCCGGATGTCGGGACTTTTTAGCCGCCGCGGAATACAGTGACCTGTGTCGTGTGTCGTGCTTTGTGGGTTGGGACAAAAGCTGGACAAGCGGTGTCAGTTCGTTGACCTGTGAGCACGCTGCTAAGCGTGCAGATTTGTGCACAAAACGTACAACGTTATCCTGTGTGGACGGGTGGCGCGAACAAATTGTTTGGACGCTTTCAAAAGTGCGCCGATTGAGTGGGTTAAAATAATTCGTTCTCCCGTGGTTGCCGTGGTTTGCGGATAATTTCCATTTACTTGTGTGAGCCAAAATCGGCAAAAGTGAAACATTTTGCGCTGTTGTTGCTGGTGGGTCTTAAGTTGCCGTTTGCTGTGCCGTACCGGTGTGGAATCACCGGAGTTGCTGTTATCCATTCTATTGCTGCTCTATGCCGTGCTGTTTTCTTGCTGTTCGTTGATCAACTGTTCCCGTGGATCATCTTCGACTACAGGATTACAGGGAAGTACAAATTAGCTTTGATTAACGGTCTGTGGTGATTGATCGCATGTAAATCCCACACATCTGGCTGTAGAATAACCCGAATAGAATTGTATGATGAAAAAACCATGAATTCCATATTCACAAACCATTAATTTCATGGTCTACACAATGCTTATTATCGTCCACGATACCGTGAATGCACATAGGAATTCATAGTTTCCGACCATACATTTCACTGTTTTGGCGAAAATAACCATGAAAAAGGGGTATTGTTATGCAGCGTGACCATGAAAAAAATGGCGATTTCCCATACATTCGGAAGCTCAAAAATATGAAATTCATGGTGATAACAGCTTCCACTTTTTCATAGTAAAACCATGGAAATCCGTTTATTTACATTGTTTTAACTAAGATGAAAATCAAGGTTTTTCTATGGTCTGTAAGCATTGTTTAACCGTGAAATTTCATGGTTTTCTTAAGTAAGATTATTTCTTTTTAATATTTTTTACACTTAAAAAATCAACTTGTTTTACTTTTATGGCACATTTTTTTTATTAATTTAAGGAAGTTTCGAAAAAGTTTTAAATAACTCGTCACTTTCCTCGTCACGGGAAGCACCCGCACTACAATAGCAGCAACTCGGCGAGCCCATCTGTCCATCAACCCATTTCCTAGGACACGGCTAGATTCCTGTCAGCACCAGATCCCGCAAATACCAAAACATCCGTTACGGGTTATTCCTTGGACCATCATTTTGTCCATTGTCATTTTGTGCGGCTCTCACTTGAAACAGGAGTAGGGGAATTATGCATATTCCGGTAGCTGCTGGAAAAAAGTGAGAATTCTTAATCAGTTTATTTGTCAGCAAATCAACCAATATGTACAATAAAAGTACTCACCATCATCCCAAAAGTTCGCCTTTCGCCTTCCAATCCGCATCTGGCCAGTTTAATAGCGAATTTTGTCAGGATTCACGGATTTTTAACGTGAAAACTGAAGCAAAATATTTATCCCGGAGAAAATGGCGCGCGCGTTGACACGAAAAATTTTCGCTACACGAAAAATTTCAAATGTGTAAAAAGAGCAAAAATTTACCAATTAGTTTTTTGGTTTGGATTTACATTTAACCATGAAGTACACTGTAACAATAATAATCACAAGAAAATTATTGTGATACCGTACTTCTGTCATTTTCGGCAACTATGAAATATTTTGAATTTACGATATACTTCACGGTGACTTTGAAAATTATGGAGATTTCATAATATAATGCGGTTGAAAGATATTTAGAAACTACGATGAAATTGATTGTTAAATTGAAAATCATTGTTCAGTTATCTTAATACCATGGTCTTTGCTATTCGGGAAGGTTTTTTACCTTCCCGGTTGAGTTGTTGGTCGAGATAATTTTGAAAATTGAACGCTGGTTTGGATAATATTCTGGATCAAGTGGTTGAGTTTTGGCTGATTTTGGATAACACGGCCTGTTACGAATTTTGCGCTGATTTTGGTGGCACATCAGCTAATCAAGAAAAATTACTGTCAAGTCGGTTGCTCGAGACGTTGAGTGGAAACGGTCGGAACTAACAGTGAAACAGTCAAAGTGAAACTAGTGAGTGAAAAGATCCCCCTTGTTTGTGAAAATGCCTGGTGATATACGTGAACTAGTTAAGCAAGAACGCAATCTGCGTGTAACAGTTGACTCGGTGCGTCAGTTTGTGTTGAGTGAAAGTGATAACGCAGAGCTGGCAAGTGTTCGTTTAGAACTGTTAGAATATGCATACAAACAGTTCAAAATAGTGCGTACGGAAATAGAACTTATTACTGACCACCTGAGTGATACCACAGATGAGCTGAGTGATAATGTGGCATTGGAACAAGCAAGGGAGGAAGAAAATATCAGAATTTTGATCCAGTTTGAAGACGATTACTGTGAGCTGAAAAGTAAACTTCTACGCCTGTTGTCATCAATTCGTGGATCCATCAACGAAACTTCAGCTTCCAGTGCATCTGCCTTTCCTGGTGCTTCCTCAACTTTGGCAAGGGTGAAACTACCGGAAATCAAGCTGCCACTCTTCAGTGGAAAAACCAAGGAGTGGGTAACGTTCCGAGACTCTTTTAAAAGTCTCATCCACTCAAGCAATCAACTTTCCAACACAGATAAATTTTGCTATTTACGTTCGGCCGTGACAGATGAAGCTTTACAAGCAATTGCGTCAGTAGACATAACAGCAGCAAACTATGAGGTGGCTTGGTCGACATTAGAAAGGCGCTACGAAAATAGGAAACTCCTGGTGAAATCGTACTTAGACTCACTGTTCTCCATCGATTCCCTGAGGCATGAGAGCTATGAAGTGCTGAACAAGTTTATAAGCGATTTTGAGCGAAACCTCCAGATGCTACAAAAAGTGGGAGAGAAACCTGACCAGTGGAGCACCCTCCTGGTTCACATGGTGTGTTCCCGCTTGGATCAACACACCCTGCGCCAGTGGGAAACACACCATAGTTCAAAGGAAGTTCCGTTATTTGATGACCTGATGCTCTTCCTACGCAAGCATTGCTCAGTGCTTGAATCCATTTCACATCGGAAACCAGAGGAGCCAGATAACTGTGATGAGCCGATCACAGTTGGGGTTAGAAAGCCAGCAGTTCCGTCCATTGTTAAGTGTCCATTTTGTAGTGATATTTTTCATCGAGCCTTTTATTGTACAAAATTCCTGAAGCTGTCAGTGGACGAAAGAAGTGAAGCTGTGAAAAGGGCAAAGTTATGTTTTAATTGTTTGTCCTCACGTCATCTTGTTCGTTCCTGTTCGAAAGGATTCTGCCACCATTGTGGCATGCGTCATCACTCACTGCTACATCCGAAATCCTCCGTCTCGCAGCAACCAAACCGACCCTCTTCGCCAAAATTTCAGCCTCAACCACAATTCTCTCCTACACTCCAAGACTCACCTGAATCCAACCAGCTAAGGACGACCCATCCTCCCAACACTCAACCCTCAACCTCGTATCCTGTAACATACTCGCAGCCAATTCTCACCACAGATCCAAAGCATCCCATTGTACTTCCCTCTCCACCACCAAACCACACAAAACAAGTCCTGTTGCCTACCGCTGTTGTTAGTGTTCAGGACTCATATGGGAACACCCGTATTGCCAGAGCATTGCTCGACTCATGCTCTCAGTTCTGCTTCATGGCTTCTCGTTTCAGCCAACAACTTAGGCTACGCAGTGTAGCAGAGAATCTTACCGTACAGGGCATCGGGAGATCGCAAGCTGTATCAAACACGATGGTGGAAGCATCCGTTGGTTCAAATGCCTCAAATATTTCCCCCATTTCGATGAAATTCTTTATCCTACCTGAGTTGACAGCACCACTTCCGGCTACACGAGTTTCTTATGAAACCCGGCAGCTACCGCGAAGCATTCAACTCGCCGATCCTCAATTCTGGGAACCAGGAACAATCGATCTCATCATCGGTGCAGAACATTTCTTCAATCTGCTATTAGATGGAAAATTTAAGCTGATGTATGACGGTCCGTATCTGCAAAATTCCGTGTTTGGGTGGATAGTCGCAGGCACCCTCCCGGACAAATCGACAATTGAGAATGGGGAAATATACTTAAAGAAGATGGCGATCAGCAAGCCAGATGGTTGTTTTGAGTTGAAGAAATTCAACACAAATTCATCCGGAATTCTGGCACAATCATCGCAACGCAATCCGTGTTGGCGGCCGACCAGCGTGCATACTAACATAAGAGGCTTTAAAGAGTTTGAACCAATCCTGTGATACCGATCCCGTACTTCAATTCCTGTTTTAAGTCAGTTGTCATGCTGTCCACCGAATCCAGTCCGTCCATTCCAGTTGTTCCAGTAGAACACCTCAGCGATCTAGTCATCCAGTCCAGTTCAACCCTGTTGTCCAGTCCAGTTTAAATCGATACCCCGTCTGTTCAATCACCAACACTACAAGCGATGTTTATCCTGTCGTTTGTACATCGGAGACAGCATCCTTCCAGTCATTGCAGTTGCAAACGTGCAACCAGACGCAGCCAGTCTGAGCAGGATTCCAGCCCTAAAGCCTAGGGGGGTGACGCGGTTGCGATCGGACGGGTCGGACCTGTCACCCCATCACCACCCAACGTTAAGTACCCTGTTCATTCTTCCAATTGGTTAGGAACTTACTCGTTCTTCCTCACAGGGTCAACGTGGCGCTGGAAGTCCTGGGCTACGTCTTCAACATATTCGTCCTCGTTGTAGTCATCGTCTCCAGTCTCCGTGAACCTAATCATCGTCATCTTAGTGGTGTCATGTTTATCGTGAATATTAGAAACTAGCATTCAGTGAGAGAAGAAGTATAAGTGCGTATGGGATTTGTTTTGAATCAAAGCATAGGAATCTATTGAAAAAGATAATATTTCAAGGCGGCCGGTATGTTAGAACAAAAATCCGGTCTTCGCATACCCTATAACAAAACAGCATCATCAATTGAAGGGTAGACTTTTCTATCTCTTCTTTAATCAATCTGCCCAGATCTGTTAGCTAGCGCAGCATCCCATACGACACATTGTAGAAGTCAGAACCCAATAAACTGTTGATCAGTACACACTCGTCCCGTTTGATCCTTTTGTTCTGTGTCTGATCGTTCGCTAAAAATAAATTTCTGTCCATCCGAACCGTCGCGTTTTTTATTCGTCCAATAAAAGTTTGTCCAGTTAATTGAGTGTAAATCAATTGTCCCCGAAAATCCCCGATCATCCAATTCCGGTAAAAACACCGTTCAAAAAATATATCGATATTTCGGTATATCGGCGTTCCGGTTATAGTCGTTTTACAGATGGCATTCGCGACTTTGTATCAACTCGCGGACATCGGCTCAGGAGGCAACTGACTTGCCAAATGAGCTATATCACAAGCCAACGTACCGGTATGATGATCTCTAAACATCATATTGTGAATTTCAATAAAAAATTTAGAAACGTCGCTATAGTGAACTGGCAACAAAACACAGACTTCCGACAATATATTACTTCACTTTCCTTTGTCTGGAGTCGGAAGTCCGGACTTCCGAAGTAAAATTTAGTGCTGGCGCTATTATATTGTTTCCATACAAACCAATCATCAAAATTTAATTTAATTTAAAAGATTTAATCTTTTTAAACATTTATTTAAAATTTATACAAATATCTTTTAAACAACATTGACACGTCCTTTTCTTTCGTTGATTCAACTTTTTACCGACGGGCTTCTTCTAAAAGGCGAAGCACGAACACAAAACAAACTGTCAAATGTCGTCATCATCGGGTTTTTTGTTGTTTTCTGCTGCAGCGATCTCATCGTCCGTCTGTTCGCAGCCGCCGCGGTGTCAAAATTCACATTTTTTTGAAAAGGAGCCTCGCAGAGTGATTGAATCGCTGCAAAAAGAGTTTGTTTATTGGACAAAAGTATCTGGATCGGATTTCTTATAGTCTACGATATTAAAGAAAGACTGGTCTGTAATTTACCTATCCAATATCAGCCGAAAAGGAAGCAGCAGCTTAAAGTTTACCATTGATTGAAGCGTTTTTTTTCGGACCGCAGTTCAGTGTGCGTGTTGTGTGTGATAAGAAGAGAAAGTTTTTTTTTTTCTGAGGCTGGAGAAATTTTCCATCCTTGCGGAAGTTTCTTCTCAACTGATAAATATTGTGAAAAATATCTGGTGAAAATGGTCCTTTGTCGTACCGAAAAGTGAGTGCAAGGAACTCCGTTGAGGAGACAACGATAGCCGGATCTCGGTAAGTTAAAGGTTTAAAAATTAGATTTTCTTTTCGGTCCTAGACCATCGTGATATAAATTATTGATTTTTCCATAGCTGCTCAAAATGAATATAGAAAACGAGAACGGAATAAGCTTATGAAAACTAGAGCAGCCGGATAGCTAAGGACCTCAGAAAATTAAATTAGAATCGTAATTCTTGAAGATTTCCAAGAAGTTTTAACGAGAACGAGTGAGATAAGCATTGACGGATCGTTAATCGCAATTAGCCAACGGGGTATGAGAGGCACATCATAAAATCTATAAAAGCAACAATCTTTGACTCATCCTTCGAGATATGCAAATCTCGTACTAGTAGTGAAGCAAAAAAAAAATCATATCCAAATGTAGAGTGTTGTCGACAAGTGCGAGTCAAAAGGCAATAATTATTCAAATTGAACCCGCCGCTGAAAGAATCGTTCCTATTTGGCCTGGCTTGAGTTGGGATAGAGTCGTCTGTCGACTAGTGGCGGCACTCCTCCGGCGGCAAATGGCAAACGATTTCGTCTTTGTGGTCTATGTGTGATTTTTTCTTCTCGTGTTTTATTGGGGAACAGTCGTGGTGAATGGATGTTTAGAGATCATTTCATTATACATACCTATTGGTACTGGTGGTGCTGGAATCGATTGGTTCCATGATTTGCGGAGGGTAATTTTTTTCTATTGAACAAAAAGTTGGCTTTTATTCTTGCAATTATAAACAATTCATGAGGGCTTCCTGAAAATTACGCGGATGACATGTTTTTATTTATTTATTTATTTATTTATTTATTTATTTATTGCCATTTTGTAACCTAAGACACAATCTTATGAATTGTGACAATGTGTTATTCTGATGTCTTCCCTAAATTTTCTACTGTTCATTTTTTTTGGAAAGATTATGTCGTTTTTCATCTTCAAGTCCTGCTAATGAACCCCTCTGATTGTCTTTAATTCTACATTGACGTTACGAAAATTTCAGGACACTTTTTCAGTAAATCGTGTATAAAAGTTGAGATAGATTGCGTACAAACGATATTAAACGCCACATTTTGACTGTAAATGCTTTTTCTTAATAAAATAGTATTGATATGTGAGTGATTGAAGTCGTGACGTCACACCTCGCCACTTTATAAATTTTTTGTTCTAAAAATTAGGTAGACATTTCCGAAGCTTATGTTCTCATTAAACAACATAACAACAGTTTATTATGAAAAATTGTGTATGAAATATTAAAACAGAGTGATTTTTTTTTGTAAATAACGATATGTAAGAGGACTGGAAAAATGGTGGATATTCGCCTGGAAAGGGTCATTGTATTATAATTTTTTTTTTAAACGAACACAAACACAAACAGAATCTCAATAAAACTTGATGTTTCCTCGAAGAGATTCCTTTTTACTTAACTCTAAGCGTACAACTTTCGAGGATATGATGGCTAGCATCAAATGCTAAAACCACCAACCCACAGAATGTGTACTATGTATGCCGTGACCGAGATTCGATCTCACGACCGTTAGCTTAGAAGACTTGACTATCCTCTACGCCACGGGCTGTGGCAAATTAAAGTAAATTAAATTATAATTAGGAGTGAGCTACTTCTACACTCTTTTGGCTAGAGATTAAGCAAGCCAAATAGGGATATATTCTAATAAAAGAATAACAAGTTTAATAAGGAACCTCCGATGGATAGGATGTATTGTATTCTTAGTACATATGCAAAAAAAAAACTTGTATGGGAGCACCCCTTACCCCTTTCCATCCCCCACTGCTGTAAGGATTTACCCAAAACCATATCTATGTAGACCGCAAGACAGTATAGGGCCCAAACAATCATAGCAACATTTCTCGCACCCAAATACACTCCCATGCCAAATTTAATTCCACTTGCTTAATAAGTTCTCGAGTTATGTAAAAAAATTGTAAGGTAAAAATTGTATCAATAGAAACAAATCTCGTACCTAAATACACTCCCATGCCAAATTTGATACCATTAGTTTGATCTGTTCTCGAGTTATGCAAGTATTCATCAAATATGCCACAATGATACAATATTTTGAATGCATTCGAAACCAAAATGTGACATCATTGGGCTCTCAAAACACTTTTTGAAACGGTGGCTAAACGAAGTATCATTGAGCTTTCATTGAAATCTATGTTGTAATGGTATCTGTATATACGTGGGAATTGAGACCCAAATTTAGGCATTGCACCACCTTTATTCGGGCAAAATGATGCCAAGTTTAAAAATCAGGGCATGATAGCAAAATTGAGTATTATTTTCCAGTAAAAGTCTACTCGAGTATCGATTAATTAAACAAAATCAAACTTCATGGTTTAATACAGTTAAAAACTTTATCAAATTTATGCATTTTAAGAAACAAAAAAATAATACGTTGTACTTTTTTTTCTTGTTGTAGAACAGCATAAGCAATATCTGCTCTAACATGGATCCATAAGATAGACGCGCTCAAGCAACTGATTATCCCGAAAAGCATTAGTAAAGCATTTTACATACATATAATTGTCCTGTAAAATCGGTACCTCTATCTCTAGTAAAATGTTTCAACTAAACCGATTCTTCAGCAATTGATAAAGACTGATAACTGAAGGTGTAACGCTGATCAACAATTCCAATAGCCGAAAGCTAGCAGACGCACGTGCAATTGTTATTCAAAAAAAAAATCAATCAAAATGTCCTTTTCCAACGGAACTCAAATGAAGTCCTCGGTCATCAACAGCGACGGAACGCCGGCGGCTGCAGCAGCTCCAAACACCACCACAACCAGAGTTCCTGGTCCTGGGCGGCCGCAAAGCTACAGCAGCCTGTACAACAACAGCAAAGATACGTCCGATCGATTGTTGTGGGAAATGCGAGTGGCCAATAGGACCCCGAACACCACGCCGGTCAGCACGGTGCTGAATTCACCGGATCTCACCGATCTGGATACCAAGATGCGATACCAGCACAGTACCCTGATGCAACATCATCAGATCAAGGTGGGCCGCAGCCCGGTCGGAAGTGGAGGGGCCAACGATAGTAGCAACAATTCCAGCAACCCATCTAGTCCAATACAGGCCCCGCCGGGAGATGGCTTTATCGGTGGTCCGGGCCAGACTGTGTACAATCGGTGGCACATGATGCAGCAACAGCAACAGTTGCACCATCATCAGCAACCGTTCGGCCTGCTTTCGGATGGAGAGATGGTGGTGTTTGACGATATTGACGGTGGAGTCAGCGGCGGTAGTGGTGGCGGTGGTGGATGTGACTGGCGGGGGTTGGCCAACCGAGACATACTCGGTAGTTCACCGGTGCCTTCCGAAAACGAAGACGACGACGACGAGGAGGACTTTGATGACGGTGAGCGAAACTATTACGATGTGGATAGCACGAAGATTCAAAGGATTATCGGAGGGTTGACGATTGCTGAGTACGAGGGATCACCGCGGCGGTTCGGTAATATCGATCGAGATTCGGGGGATCCTCCTGGCAATGGGGGCTGTGGTGACGGCGGAGGGAGCAGTTCATCGATTGGTGCCGGGAGATCGACAGGAGCAGCGAGACCTGGATTTCCAAAGGTAAATTTAATTAATTTTCTTTTAATTAAATTTTTTCCTGATATAATAATATTCGAATAAGGAGGTGGCAAACTGGTTAGTTTTTCTGTTTACGAAGAACTTCATCAAATAGTATCCGTGGCATGTAGAAGAGTGTTCATCGTGTTTTCATCTGATGTTCAGGATTAGACTATCTATCCAGTTTTCTCTCTGAAAGCTGTCGCAAGGCAGCTGTTATCACCTACATGTGATATTTTCAAATATTAGTCGTCTCCTTGTTGCCGCTGAACTTCTTCAGGTAACAATGGTTATCTAGGGCCGCTTCCAGTGCGATCCACCTTATCGCAGGAATGAATATTTTACAGTCGACCAATCTACCCTGGTAAAGGAGTTCGCCGTTAAGAGAACAACGTCATCTACTAGTTTCATCAGTTTTCTTCCCATTACGAGTCTTACCCTCAACTGCACACGCGAAGTTTTACAGAAATGGGTCAATTATTAACCCTTGCAGAACTTCTGCTGAGACCTCCAGTGCATTCATTCCTTCGCAGGTCATATGTTATAGCTACCAATTTACTTAGTTATGACGAGATCCTAATTCTGGTTATCAGCAATGACGCAATCGTTGCCCAGCTAGGCTGTTGAAGGCATTTCTCACATTCAGGGGGATAGCCGCGCAGAAGCGGTCCTCGCCTTAACTCTTGGCGTACTTCTGGACTGTCTTTGGAGAACCCCCTCCAACATCTTTCCAGCTGTGTCCAATAGACAAACAGGCCGATATTTCGAGTGGTTTTCGTACCCGCTTTCTTCAGAAGGGCGAGTTACTGCCTTTTCCATACGTCATGAAATATACAAAAGGCAGAAACTCGTCCTTCTACAGCGATGACTTAAACATTTCCGGAACTAGTGTGTGTGAGAGCGATTTGAAAAATGGGTTCGTTGCAGATTTGGGGATAAGTGTGAGTGTGAGTAGGTCATTCTGTATTCGAAATTTGAAGACGGTGGTTCAGCGGTTTTATGGAGTTCGCGAAATGGAAAGCCCCGGCGAGGTTACCACAGTATCACTTAAGCCTCACTACTCTTGTGGGTTCAGATTAGGGTTATACGTTCTCAGCACTCAATTGTAGAAGTTATCTATTTAGAAGTCACGCTGTCCGAACATACGATTCACCCAGTCTGAAAGACGCGGGATTAACCTATGTATGCGTCCTTTTTGTGCTGATCATTACTGCTCAAACTCAATACTTGGTTTGGTACCGAATTCTCATTTCTCATTTATTAATCCCATTACAGCGTGTTATCTCTCCCAGCATCTCGGACACGCGACCAGGCTCAACGGAGGGCACTAGGGGAGCAACTCAAACAGCGGAGCTGATCGATCTGAACGATGACCCCGACCGAACTGGTGGCCGAATTCCACTGTCTTCATCGTCCTGCATCAGCGACAGTAAGTTCAACCTAACATATGTCGATTATTTCACCTCAAATACGCCAGTAAAAGAGCTGGAACAAGATCGAGAGACCACTTTCGATGGGGAGGGAGACGATCAGCAGAATCGAACCCCAACGAACATCAGTATGCTAGCGAATCGGGAACGGCTAGCTACTGCTGGCGGAGATTCAGCCGCCGATGCTGCCCTAGCCGATGATTACTTCTTTGCGTACAGTGTTGCCAATCGGAATGCTCAATCCAACTCGTACGTTGGCCACCGTTTGGCAAACAAAGCCGGGGAGGGAAATACTTCTGTCGGTTCCTCGCCAAGAAATACCGCAGCAGATGAACAGGAACAGTATTTCGAAGGACATTTGAGTAACAACTATCCTTATTATCACAAGTATAATCACAGTTATCACTATTCAATTGGTACTAATAATAACAACGCGCAACAATTGGAACTGCACAATAACCAATCGAGGTACTATCAACAATCGTACTACCAGAGCAACAACACAGGTAGTGAAGGCGGCATGGTCGATGGTTTCGTCAACGCGGAGAACGAGCCGCAAAACATAGAACTTTACATTGATCCTGGAAGTGGGGGCGGCGTTCCAGGTGACCAGATCAATGCCGGAATTGAGGCGGAGTTGGAACACCACCACCATACGCACTTTCACTCGCATTCGCACATCGATAGCAAGCTGCGAAATTTTACCCTCTCGCCCGAGACAACCGACTACGATTCTAACTGCGGCGATTTGGACTCGGAGGTTTCGCTCCGTTACATCGGGAACGAATATGGTTGGTGGAGATTTGTTCGGAGCATATAGCATGTTTTCCGCTTATTTTTTAGGTTTAGATTTAATTGTATTATTTTTATTCATTTTCGATCACGCAGCGAAAAGTAGTACCATTGAGATAAAAAAAATACATCTTCGATTCAAAAACCACGTGTACATTGAAACAAAATCCATTTCCCTTGATTCAAGTAAATTTTATATTGAACCGAAATTTTTTTCCATTAAACCAATGTTCCAAATTTTTGGATCAAAGTATTTAATTTGAGTTTAAAGAATTTTTTTTTTGACTCAGAATCAATGTGAAAATTCATTGATTTAGATGAATTTTCTTTTGAATCAAAGTATTTTTTCGTCAAACAGTCGACATCTTCAGTAGCTTCTTTTTGGTGAACGGGACGGCAAGAAGGTTTGCCGCGCAACAGCCAGACAGCACCGGAAACACAAGATCCGGCGTAGGAAAGTCTTGGCAGCTTTAAGAGGGCAGACGATAGTGACTCCTAGGTAAGTCTTTCAAAATCAATTTAATTTCAAATAAACAAACCTAACAAACTTTTTCAGGGCAACCATTCATCCAACTAATTCCTTCCGATCCGGTCCAAGGAGAAATCTGGCGCCGAAACCCTTCATGAGTTGTTCGAAAGGAACTGTCGCCAACAAACATCGTTCAGTAAGTACTTTCCATGCAATTTTAATTTTTAATTGTTAGCATTATTTAGCTTAATATCGTTTTTTGTGAGCTTCATAACAAGAGAAGCATTTTTGTCATAACTTCGTATTATGTGCGCTATGTAAAAATTTAATGTGTACATTTTGTTCTTCTCTTTATTTACAGATGTACCGGTTCAAAACTTAAATCATAGGGAAAATCGATAATGTGAATGTGATAATGTAATCTAAATAAATAAAATGTTGTAAACCATAATTGATTTCTTTTTTTTCCAATTGGAAGAAAATAAATATGTAGTACTAGAATTATTAAAACAAAAAGTAGAATTGAAGAACAAATGCTTTTAAATTGAAACCCAAATACCGTTGGAACAAACGAAAAGTTCATAAAATTAAACGAAAAGACTTTTGAATCAAAAGCATTTTGTTTTTCGAATCAAAGAAAAAGTTTTGATTCAAAGGAAAGCATTTCTTCGAAACAAAAGAAAATGTTTTTGAATCGAAGGAATTTTTATTTGTCCCAAAATCAAAGGAAAAAATCCTTTGTTTTTGCGGCACTTTCCTTTGAAACTAATTTCTATTTTTCTGCGTGATTATTTGACGAAAGTGTATGTCATTTAGTAGAAATCGAATAGATTACGTTGATTATCATTGTTAACCTTTTTTTCGTGATAAAAAAATTGATTTGTAAATTATTATTTTTGTAGTTTTTCCCGTAAATGGAAGGATTATTTTTCTGTGATATTTTGTTATAGTAGGTAGAAACTTGATTTTGTTGTATTTTTTAACAGTTTTTATTTTTACATATTTTAACGTTCCTCATGTTTGCAGGGCTTTCTGGTGATTTGAACGGCCTAACCGGTCACGGCACCGGTATGGACAGCATTACCGATTACGGTCGGCTGTACAGCAGTATGCCCATACTCGAGGATGGTCTGTCGAGTGGGCATGCCTCCGATACTGAGAACAATCTACCTCCGTTGCCGATGCATCAATCGGCTGTGATTCCGCCGAGATCGGGCATATCCATCGTCATGGATCGCCAGCATGAGAGCTTTCTGCAGTCGGAGCCGGATGATCCGACGATTAACTTGAGCGGCGGGACCATAGTTGACTCCTCGGAAGAGCAGGAATCCGGTCATCCCTTCATCTCTTCCATTCCGATGGCTTCCACTTCTGAGCTGGAGCAACAGCCTGAAGAGGAGTCCTGTGACGAAGTTCAAGAGGCCATCAAAGATATCAAGGAGGCCCTACAAAAGACCAAAATATTACCAACAACCGAGGGAAATTCTGCCCTGGATGCTGATCATCCGGATGGACCGGGAGCGGTATCACCCGTGTGGGTTCCGAGGTTAGTTAGTGTACTATTAACTCTAAAGACATTCAGTAATCGATTTTTCTTATTATAGATCGTACGACAAATCCCGGGAAAGCTTAGATTCAGATGCGCCCGTAAAACTATTAAGTGCAGACGAGGAAGAAGCCGATACAGATTTGGAAACCGATCGGTTATTGGGTCAGCAACGTTTAGATGATCACGGATTCGGCGATGAAAAGGTTAGTCAACCAACCCTATCTATCTAGGTCAAAGCCCCAGCGTCATCATATGTGTTTGTTCTGTTTTTGTCTTTTTCCTGTTTGTCTCTGTGGGCTGATGTTAATGTTCTCCGCGCAGAGCTGGATGGACCGGCCCAAGATTCGATCGATCCTGGCTCCATCGATTCCGCTGGTGGTCGGCAAAAATCATACCGCAATCCGTGCCGGTGTGGGGACGCAACTGTCGATGGAGTCACCGACCAGTAAGACACCGGCCGGAGGAAATCTCTACGGAAACGGCGGGAGTATACTGCTGGGGGTTGACGATGATGTGACCGGCGGCGAAAAGGAGGAACTCAAGCTGGCCGCCGATAAAAGTCCCGTCGAGAAGAGTGTTAGTTGTCTGTTTGTCTGAGCTTTCTGTTGTTTTATATACTTATTATTATCACTAGCTTATCTTGCCTAGCACTAACATCTAAATTCATAACTTATTCTAAAGGGTCCCATACATTGGCAAATGTCTGCGCAAATCCGTTGAAACGAGTCATAGAACTTTCGGGTAAAAGTGTATAAAAAGAAGTGAATTGATGTCGGATGAAGTTGTAATTGAACAGGTCTGCCCGCTTACGATATGCGGAACTGGCAAAGGCAGTTAAACGAGCTTGTAGAAGATACAAGAAAGCCTTAACACACATCCTAGTTGAAGAAGGTGAAAAGGCTGCCTCCAATGTAGTAATCCATGAACATGCATGTAATCCATGAACATGTTAAATCTGCTATTATGCCACACTTTGATTATTGTGCTACGATATTGCTTCATGCATCAGAAACACAAACAAAGCAGCTGCAAAGAATACAAAACAAAATAATGCGAGTAGTTATATGATGCAACAGATATACTCATAGTGCTTTAATGCTTGATATGCTGCAATGGTTGTCAGTTAAGCAGAGGATTGCGTATAAGGCCTCGTTTTCACAAAATTTTTAATTGATGCGTGCATAAATTAAATGTTGCACACATTATAACAGTCGAAAAATCGAGCAGTTATAGCTTTTGTCTCTCTTTGTCTCCCTAGCCTAAATTCACATATGGTGGAAAGAGAAGTATATTGTTTGCCAGATTTGACAGCTCATTTGAAAGCTCCAGCAGAGCCTTCAACTGTTATACAGACATCAAAAGTCTACATCTAGGGGCTTTTTCTATTGATGTGTGCAATAAATGCACTCGAATTATGATTTTTAAAACCATTGAATATAGTGTTTTAAAACTTCTATGAGTATAAAAACAAGTTCATTTCATTTTTTTAAAAATATTCTGATATTTTGAAACTCTAAATTATCTTGAAAAGTGTGTAGATTACGTATAAAATTTTAAAGATGAACGCATCAATACGTTTACATGAATGGTGAGTTTTGTGAAAACGTGGCCTAACAGTTTGATTTTAATCTACAAAATGATTAAAGGATTGCTTCCAGATTATCTATTAGACGGTCTGCAGTACGGAATTGAAATACACGGATACAATACAAGAAGAGCACATGATTCCAGATTACCAAACACGAAAAAAGAGATGACCAAACGTTCTGTGTTCTATAACGGACTGAAAATGTATAACAAGCTACCGCAAAGCATCAAAGACAGTCCAAACTTAAACACTTTTAAGAACTCGGCAATAAATTGCGTGAAACAGATAATTTGAGAAAAGGATAATACAATAGTGATGAAGAAGCATCAGATAGAAATTCACGCAGAAAAATAGAAATTAGTTTCAAAGGAAAGTGCCGCAAAAACAAAGGATTTTTTCCTTTGAATTTGGGACAAATAAAAATTCCTTTGATTCAAATGCATTTCCTTTTGTTTCGAAGAAATGCTTTCCTTTGAATCAAAACTTTTTCTTTGTTCCAAATAACAAAATGCTTTTGATTCAAAAGACTTTTCGTTTAATTTTGAGAATTTTTTCTTTATTTCAACGGCATTTGGATTTCAATTTAAAAGCATTTGTTCATGAATTCTATTTCTTGTTTCTAAAAAATTCTAGTACTACATATGGATTTTCGTCCTATTGGAAATAAAAAGAAATCAATTATGGTTTAAAACATTTTATTTCCCTGTAAGTTCATGTTCACATAATCGATTTTCTCCAGGATTAGAGTTTTGAACCGGTACATCTGTAAATAAAGAGGAGAACAAAATGTACACATGATTTTTTTACATAGCGCACATAATACAAATTTATGACAAAAATGCTTCTCTTGTTATGAAGCTCACCAAAAACTATATTTAGCTGGAAAGTACTTACTGAAAGATGTTTGTTGGCGGACAGTTCCATTCGAACAGGGTTTCGGCGCCAGATGTTTCCTTGGACCGGATCCGAAGCATTTAGTTGGATGAATGATTGCCCTGAAAAAGTTTGTTAGGTTGACGGTTTATTTGAAAACAAATTGATTTTGAAAGACCTACCTAGGAGTTCACTATCGTTTGTCCTTTTAAAGCTCTCGAGACTTTCCTACGCCGTATCTCGTGATTCCGGTGCTGTCTGGCTGTTGCGCAGCAGTAAAATTTCGCAAAAAATAAACAGGACTGATTGTCGGAAAAACTTCTCGCCAACCCGTTCACCAAACAGAAGATAATGAAGATGTGTCGACTGTTTGACGAAAAAATACTTTGATTCAAAAGAAAATTCATCTATTGTCATTGAAGTTGAAATCCGAAGTTTTCGCGCTGGTGATCGGCAACCTTGCCAACTAGCGACGTTATGAAATATCATTACTGGCAACGCTTTTGTAAAGTAATAACCAGCGTGCCTATACAGCTACGGGTGGTTGCATATTGAGCAACAGTAGGCAAGGAGTACCAAAAGTTTCTCATTGGTGGGGGGTGGAGACGGAGCGCTTTTTTAAAGCGAATTGTTCGCCTACCATGCCTATGATTACGATTGCCTGTCACAAGATGGACGATTCCGTGTATTCACGCAGAGTAAACTTGAATTTTGGAACGAATTAAATCTGACTTTGATTCAAAACATTCATTTTTTTGAATCCAGCTCCTGTTTTCTTTTAATCAATGAATTATAGTTTTGATTGAAAAGAATAATTTTTGAAAGAAAGAATATTTTTTTTGAATTGAATAACTTTGGACTTTGATTTCAAACAAATTCTTTGATTCAAAAGAAATTTGTTCAATTGCATATTTCTTTAGAAACAAAGTAAATTTTCTTTCAACCGAAGAAAAATGTTTTAAACTGAAAAGAATAATTTTTTGAAACAAAAACTTCAAACTTAGAAGATATTTTGCATTGACTTGCAAGAATAACAGAAAACCGAAAAATCGAATAAAGTTCGGCCGCTCGTTTTAAAAATCAAACCAGTGAATCGGAGTAAGCTATAAGAGCAAGTCCAATGGTGTTGGGAAAAAGTGGTAGGAATTTTGACGTCTGTAGCACAGATGGGAATTTTTCTATCGTGAAATATATAGACCAAAAATGTTTGCCGTCCACCGGTGTGATAGAATACGAAGGTATAAAATCGAAAGCAACCAGCGATGCCAAGAGAATTTGCTTTTCAGTAATTTTACTGAGTTTTTGTATTTTGAATTCACCGTTTGAAAATTGAAATCAAATTCATTTTACTTGATCATTAACTTGAAATAGTAGTGTCCATATGAAAATTTTATTATTTATATGTATGAATAAGTATTGTTCAAGTTATAATGCATTCAAATATTAAACTATATTCTGCAGAATTAGGTGTTTTGTATTGGAGTGCATTTGATAACACGAGCTGATCAAGTTTTTCATCTCTTCCTTAAACTTTCATTTTCAAAGTGATAATTAAGTAAGTGACAAATAGAAAGTAGTAGAAAGTCAGACACATTTCTAATTCCATAAAACCGTCATTCAAATTCAAAATAAAAAAAAAACTTTTATTAAAACCAAATAACTTCGATAAATTAAGTTTGCTTTTAAAATTAAAAACTAAATTTTTGTTTTAACTTTGTTTAACTTATTCATTTAAGGTAAAAAAAAAGATTTAGGTAATCAATCCTCATTACAAAACGTATAAATTGGAGTAGCTGTAATATGTTTGCCATGATCTAGACGTCATTTAGTCTAATTTATGACCATTGCAAATTTATGTCTCAAAGCTCAATTATGTTACTGCTTGGAACTGTTGCATGGGACGTTTGTTCTGCAGTTTACTTAAGATGAAAAAAAACTCATGAAAAACGTATTCAAATCATCAGTCAGTTGTCATTATAGTTATTCTATAATACTGGTATTGTTCTACCAATGTAGCACACATGAAAGTGATTTTGGTATTTTAAGGACTATTCGAATTTAAAGGTTTTACATATAATTTAAATAAAGAGTCTTTGTTTCGTAGCTTTTCAAACAAACTTATATTCATGATGGAACCGTTAAAGGCGGCGTTCCGAACATGTTACCGGTCATTCCGACGGAATCCTTTTTTTCAAATAAAAAAAAAATGAAACACTTTCCTTCTCCCGAAAACCGCTCAAACAAAACAAACAAACCGAGTTTATTTATTCACACAGCTATCTGGCATCTCTGCCCCTAAAAATGCATGATAGCCCATTCGATTGGCAAGGGCATGAACAAAATTGGTTGTAAATTTTAAAGAGTTGATTTACTTCTTTGCAATTAGTATCAATTCAATTGATAAAAGATTTTTTTTAAAAAGAAAATATCACTTTATGTTTAAATCCTGAAATTGCTCAATTTCCTTTATTTTCTCCTCAACTGAGGTTTTCAGCATAAGAAAGATGGCAGCACCGAATCGTTTCATGCACGAATACTGTATTGCAACGCCGACTCTATCACTCGGTTCGGTGTTGCAAAACATTGTGTTTTTCTATCACCCTCAGCCAAAAAGTGTTATACGATACAAATTTTGCAGCGCGAAACTGTTCGAATATCAGATTTTCCCAACACCGGTGGACGGCAAATGTGTTGTGATGTGATGTAAACCATCGAAATTTCCAACTCCATCTCAACCAGTGAACTTGCTCTAAATAAGGAGGATTCAGGATGCAAAATGGTAAGTGTGAGTTAATAAATACTGAATATTTAAGTGAATTCAAGATTTTATAAAACGCTTGTATAGTTACAGGACCACGGCCGACGGATAGATTTCCAAGTCCCTCGAACATGGAGAAAGCTGCGCAAAGTAACACCTCCCCAAATCCCGCGGTCGTATTTTTTCGGCCCAATCTTCAACGGCAATCACCAGTCGGACCAGCCAGCAGCTGGAGTGGCTTTCGGAAGTTTATTGACCGGCCCACGGAGAATGCGAAACTTTGTCAACGATATCAAGACCCTTCTCAGTTATAGTGAACCAGTGTTTTATGTGTTTGTGAATAAAAAAGAATTTAAGAACTAAAATTGTATCTTTTTACTATTCAAACTCCTAATAGGAACTTCGAAACAACAGGGTAAAAATCTTCCAATTGGAATAAACGGAAAATGGTTCAATGAATAAATGCTTTTAAATCTATATCTAAATTACCTTTGAGCAAAGATAATAACTTTAAATCAAATGAAACTGGTTTTTGTATCAAAGCATTAATATTTTGAATCTAAGATTTTTCAAAAGAAAAAATCTTTGAAACAGAGGAAAATGCATTTGAACCAAAGGATTTTTTATTTATACCAAAACCAAAGGAAAAAATCCTTGTTTTTGGGGCACTTTCCTTTGAAATAAAAAATCTTTGGTATAAGAACACACCCGAAGTTGTACACGTCCTGATAATAACTTGTCGCCAGTGAGTGTCGCCAGTAAATGTCGCCAGCGCTCATTGACGATAACTCCGGTTTGGGGATTCAGCGACAATAAATCAATGAATTTCCACATTGATTCAGAGTCGAAAAAAAAATTCTTTGGTTTCAAATTAAATATTTTGATTCAAAAATTTGGAACATTGGTTTAATGGAAAAAAAGTTCAGTTCAATATAAAATATACTTGAATCAAGGAAATTGGATTTTGTTTCAATGTACACAAGGTTTTTGAATCAAAGATGTATTTTTTTATCTCAATGGTACTACTTTTCGCTGCGTGTTGTACGGTGATGGACATACGCGGGAGTAAGACGAATAATTCGTACAGAAATTGATAAAATAAAGTAAACAATATATATTATCCTAAGGATAAACTGTCCCTCCCACTTCTAAAGATGCGTATGGGGTGGAGGAAGGACCCAAATGGGCCTGTGGGAAAAAAACATGCAGTTTGGAGTAATACCTAATACGTACAAGTGTTCAGCTGTAGAAGTTCCTATTGAAAAATAGTAAAATGCACGAAAGGCCACTTCTTACATTACGGCCTTCTCAAAATTTTGGCAGATGATTCAGTCAAAAGAAAACGATAGAGACGAAAGGACACAGAACTCGTTGTACGAGAAGCAAATGCTGGTTTGAAAAATATTATTCATTTTTTGAAGAAAATTTTGTTTTAATCTTGGTGAAACCAGTTCGATGGTTATTAGAAATCGCAAAATAAGTCCAAAGATGTTCATTGATGAATGTAAGATCGAAAGAGTTCGTCTAGTCAAATACCTAGCACAAGTTGATAGCGCACATAGGATACACATTCAAAAAGATTGCCATAAAATATGGTGTACGTTTTAGAATAAGTCAACATATGACTTTCTAGCCAAAAATATTCTACGTAAAATCTGTTATTAAACCACACTTTGATTATTGCGCTACAATATTGCTTCATGCATCATATACACAAACGAAGCGAGATTTCCAAATAAGATAAAGCGAACAGTGATACGATGTGATCGATAAATATACTTCAAGCACTGGCCATACTGACTGGACACTCGATTTCGTTTGTTGGATAATTTTTCCAACAGTATGCAATATCGATTCCAGAGTGCGCATCGAGCGATATGAAGAAATGCTAACCCAGTTAGAAAGTGCCACCCAACTTTCAAACAAAAACAGGCAATTCGTACAATAAAATCGGGCTAACCAGGTACATTTTTCCTACAGGGCATTTGTATCGGAAAAATGGTAGGTTCGCCATCTTCCGTCGGTATTGCGAACCTGCAAAATTAGACGAAAAAAATTAGCCAGAAAATGGTCAAATTTTTGTTCTAAGTGTCCTGTCAGTGTGATCAGTGCTTCAAGTACACTAATGCTCGATATTCTCCAATGGATGTCAGTCAAACAGATGATTGCGTACAACAGTTTGACATCTGTTTGTAAAATGCAGAGCAGAATGCAACCCTCTCATTGAGTCGACCAGTTTTTTTTTCCAAACATCACAAAATGTGGGACCATAGCAAAATAAATCAACGGCCAAGCCCAGTTTTACACAGTACACTAACAAAATGTTGATACCATTTTTGGTTTTTTGATATGATTGTTAAATATGATTTTTTTTCAGTTCGTACATTAATATTTTATATATCATCTCTCGTTCCAGGATACGGACAAAAAGAGCAAACGAAAAACTAAAGAGGGTAAGTAGACCATTTTCGAACAAAGAATTTTAAAATCCCATTCAAATATTGTAACTGATCCGCTGTGCTCAAAAACTAAACATGCTTTATTGTCGTCGTCACTAAATAGTTAACTGTTTACCCCTGCCAACAAAAATTTGCGGCAGCGAATCACTCCAACGATCGGTTTTTTTCAATTTTCATAATGCCTCCTTTTTTGTATTTACTTGCACGCTTGTCCCACGAACTTAAAATATTTTAAAATAAAAACTCCACACACACAAACCCTTCAATAATAATGCTCTCATGCTTCCACCAACCACCTGATGATGTTGATGATGATGGGTGTTTGTGTTTCGTTCGTTTGTGTGTTCCACGGCCATTCATAATTTCGATCGTCGTTGTAAGTGTTTCCTTCTCCCTTTCATAGTTATGTGCGTTGTTTTAAAGTAATTTTTGGATATGTGTTTTAAAACTCTGTTACTTTTTTGATCCCGGGAGTTATTTTTCTATTGAATTTAAAACTCCTTTTTTTTAATTTGGTTTCGTCAAGTTTTAGTAATAATGGTGACAAATTTGTGCGTTTTCCCATTATGCACAGCAAATTTTTTTTTGCTGGAAATCAGCAAAATTTTTCTGGTTTTTGTCCCGCTGACTTTCCAGCAAAATTTCCAGCAATTTAAATTGCTGAAAAAAACAGCATACGTTGACGCTGGTTTCCAGCAATTCAAATTGCTGGAAAATCAGCAATCCAGATTGTTGGAAACCAGCTATTTCTTTCAAAACAATCGGCTGTATTTAGTATCAAATTTATATTTCATCCATAATTAAATATTTAATACTGGCTGTGCATATAATAGGCAATAAGAAACAATTACTTTTTTCCATTTTTTAATAATGTTTGTACATATTTCCAAGAACTTTTTTTCTACAAATTTTACAACACCGGCTCTGTAGTGGCAGCTTTGTGCCTAAGTGTTAATCATTCGCCACCTGAGATAAGAATTCTGATTAGTATCTTTTATGGTAGATATTGTCAATTAAACACTCACCCTTGATTTGATGTCTGGTTGCTAGAATATAGAGGAAAATTAAAATAATTATATTAATCTAACCAAAATTCGTAAAATAGTCTTACCTTGCATCGACATACGAAAACAAACAGACTCCAATTTGACAACTCGATTGCTGATTTCCCAGCAAACTAGATCAATTGCTGGAAAGTCCAGCAATTTGGAAACCGAATGCTGATTTTTCAGCTAAAATGACAAGAACACAACCGAATGCTGAAAAATCCAGCAATTAGAAAGCCGATTGCTGGTTTCCAGCAAAAATTTGTATTGCTGAACGTTTCCAGCAATTTTTTTTGCTGGAAATCGAGTCAAAAATTTACTGTGTGGATATTTTAAAACAGTTTTTTAGATTTTCGTTTTTTTCTTTCAATTTTTAACAAATAACGATTTGTCACCATTCTCCATTAAAAAAAATGGTTAAGCTCATATGACTACCTTTTATTTGCATTAGGTCTAATTTCCCTTAACGATTCTAAGATGTTCAATAAATTCGTTTAACTGAAACTTTTTTGTGGCCTTTTAAAAATTTATTTTTTTTTGTTTTTAGTTGTCTAGCCTATTACTATTAGTTGATTGCTATTACTATTCGTCGAAAAAGTGTGAAATTAATCTTTGCAATTCACATCCTACAGGCTTATTGGACCCCGTAGTACTGATCGAGGGAGTACTGTTCAGGGCACGCTACCTCGGCTCGACTCAATTAGTGTGTGAAGGCCAACCGACCAAATCGACTCGCATGATGCAGGCAGAGGAAGCCGTCTCACGGATCAAGGTAGGAGGATTATCAGTTAGAGGATGTTTTAAATTCTCTAGTATAAACTGTTTACTAACCACCGAATGATCATGCTAATACAACGCGTTCATATTCCCCCATCGTATCTTGTGCTAATCAAAAACCACCCAAAACTCATCGTAACGTGACTTGCTTGCTCCGCTAACTACCTACCGTGAAGGCTTTGGTAAGAAGTGCTCGTTAACAAGTTAATAGTATCTAACTGAATCAAACTCACGATGTTCCTTCACCGTTTCCACAGGCACCAGAAGGTGAATCTCAGCCCAGTACCGAGGTGGAATTGTTCGTTTCGACGGAGAAGATCATGGTGCTCAACACTGATCTCAAGGAGATCATGATGGATCACGCACTGCGAACCATTTCCTACATCGCAGACATCGGTGATCTGGTGGTGCTTATGGCGAGGAGACGCTTCGTTCCACAGGATACGGAGTCGGTAGATCCGGCAGCTCCACTCACCAGTGGTCAGCAGCCAGCAGGTCAAACTACCAAAGACGGGACAGGTAAGCAGCAGGACGATGGCAGCAACGACAACAGCTCACCACCACCAAAGAAATCACTGCCACGAGGCAACCGAACGCCTAAAATGATTTGCCACGTGTTCGAAAGCGAAGAAGCCCAATTCATCGCACAATCTATCGGGCAGGCCTTTCAGGTGGCTTATATGGATTTTCTAAAGGCGAACGGAATTGAGGATCATAGCTTCATGAAGGAAATGGACTATCAGGAAGTGCTGAATAGCCAGGAAATCTTCGGCGATGAGCTGGAAATCTTTGCCAAGAAAGAACTGCAGAAAGAGGTGGTTGTGCCGAAAGCTAAAGGGGAAATCCTCGGTGTGGTCATAGTGGAGTCCGGCTGGGGTTCAATGCTACCGACGGTCGTCATCGCTAATCTGGCATCGACTGGTGCGGCCGCCCGGTGCGGACAACTCAACATAGGGGACCAGATCATCGCGATCAATGGTCTCAGTCTGGTGGGTTTACCACTGTCCACCTGTCAGGGCTACATCAAGAACACCAAAAACCAAACAGCGGTTAAGTTCACGGTGGTACCGTGCGCTCCTGTTGTGGAGGTGAAAATCAAGAGACCGAACACCAAGTACCAGCTGGGATTCAGTGTGCAGAACGGAGTGGTGAGTATTCACAAAAATGGCCCCAAAATCTGGCCGCCGACTGGCAGTTACGTCAGTATGGGTGTACTATAAATATTATATGCTCTATAAAACGCAACAACCCTCGGTTAGTGATAAATCATCCCAGAGGATAGAAATCCCGTATCAAAAGTCTGGATCATTATTGTTTCGGATGTTCAACAGTATAAAACAGTGGAGAAAGGTTGGCTGAACTGGTGTTGGTAGACAAACGGACTTATCAGGACCAAACTTGAGGGAAACGGTCCTTTTCAGGACCACCAAACAAAAAGGAGCAGCAAACCGTTTCTAAAGCAGGGTTTTCAATTTTTCTTTTTCCATCAAGAACGTTCTCAAAACACGAATCAGCATAAATCAGGCTTATATGAGACCAGAAAGTGATGACTTCTTTTTTTTTTTGTCGCTTCGCACAGTCGCTTCCTCAATTTGCCATGCATATCGACACAAACATTCCATTTTTACATTGAAATCAGAAATCAAATCATCCTTTTTTGACAAATCAGGAAAGAACTAAAACTTTTACATTTTCCCGACTGCTCTAATTTTTGTCGATCGAAGACTTTAACGGCCGAGAGCTTAGCTTTCACTACTTTTCAATGATTTTTAATCCATCATTAAAATCGCAGGTTAACTGATCAAATTAACAGGTCGCGCTCTATTTTAACATCATTATCACAGAGCTAATTTTTGCCTTTTTTAAAGATATGCAGCTTACTGCGGGGCGGTATTGCAGAGCGAGGTGGGGTTCGCGTCGGACATCGGATAATCGAAATCAACAACCAAAGCGTGGTGGCCGTTCCGCACGAAAAAATTGTAAACCTTCTGGCGACTTCCGTTGGTGAGGTAAGTGTGTTGCATGGTACATTATTGATAATGTATGCTAGCTAACCTACCTAAATTTCAAACAGATCCACATGAAAACGATGCCGACCTCGATGTTTCGACTGCTGACCGGCCAGGAAAATCCTGTCTACATCTAAAGTGTATAACAAGTACCGCTGCTCAATCAAACAATAGACGGCGTTAGGTACGAATGTGATAGTCAAAGAGTGACGATACTTTTCTTAAGTGGTAGTACATATAATAGGTAGTAGCAGACGTGTAATATTACTGCAACCCAACGGTAACGTTTTCATAACTGGAGCATGTCGCAGCTGCCTAGTGCTGTTGAAGCAAGTAACGTTGCCCAAGTTAAATAATACGCTTTTCGTTGGTACAACAGTTTAATTCTATCTTTTATCTTATATTTCTTTATAAGCAAGTTAAGTTTTCGGGATTTTCCTCAATTAGGATAGTAGCTACCTAATATTTGAAAATCTTCAATTCGACTCAAAGGAAAATTCACGGATGAAAAATCAAACCAAACGCTATAGTTTTTTATGTTTTTATGTGTTGTTCCGTTGTGTTGTGTTGGTCGTTTGCTGAACTATTATCAGAACCCAAAATGTTACTCCATGGAAATCGCACTGTTATCTAACACAACAGTTAATTTGTTAGTGATAAAATATGGAAAAGGCAAAATTTTCAATGAAACACGTTCTGTTGAATTTGTTTTTCATTTCGTGCCTAGTTAACTGATATATCAGCTACTCCACAAAATTCTAAAAACGAATTTATCCACTACTTTATTATCAGTTTCACGAAGCTCATGCAATGCAACATAAAAAAAAATGCGCAAAAGAAGTATTTATTCGTAGCAATATATACGTACATATGTATCAGAAATATCAGATAGGCATTAATAAATTGAATGAATTAAGTGCGAACTCTCTCAATTGTACTGCTAAAGCAAAAGCAAGAACGGCAGAAGTGAACTAATACGACGCATGGCTGGAAGAATTCGAAATTCAACAACCGAATATCTAAAAACAAACGCGGAATAAGGTTGCTGTTTAAATCTTACACACTTGCGAGATTTGTGACCAAACAGTCATGTTTAGGATTATGAAGAAAAACAAAGTTAAAGTACAGAGAAAATATTAAAATTAAAGAGAAGTCGGCGTTTAAATAATATCTTCTCAAAAACACTTCACGGTCTATTCGGCGATGCGTAAGAAAGGCGAGATTTGTATGTCATACATATGTATAGAAGACAGAAACCACACACACACACGTGTAACATGTGTCGGTTGAAAACATTATTAAAAAAAACTCAATAGCCGCGTAAAACATCTAGATAAAAAAATAAAAATAAAAACAGACGCAGCAGGAGAGAAATCGGTGTGAGAAAAAAAAAAACAATATTTAATGTGATACTTAGCATGTGTAAACAACCCAAAAATAAAGCAAAACAACAAAAAACTTATAAAAGCATCAATCAGCATGAATAACTAAAAAAAAAACAATAACAATAAAAACACGAAACAAAGACACCCAAAATCGTTGAATTCAAATAGGCAAATGCAAATGTGGTTGTTGATCAATTATTGATGAGCGAGCGCTAACACTGAGAACAAAAAAACATTTGATATCCAAAAAAGCTAATGAAAAAAAATCAGTCGAAAGCAGCATGGCGTAATGCAAAGAAAAAAAAATGCAAAATGTGAATTTAAGAATCCTCGTGAAGTATTCAATCGAAAGTAGAACGAAAGAACAAATCCTTTGTGGACACCTTAAGCGGGCCACAGACTACACAACATTTGTACAAATGCGATGAAATTCGATAAAATTCGATGAAATTTTGTCGCTGTGAGCACGATTTGCATAGTGTATGGCACTGCTTGAATGAGCGCCCAAACGGTTGGAGTAAAATCGGTCGGGATCGAAATATTTTGTACAAAACATTCTCCCAGCCGGGGTGGAGATGGTTTTTTTTGTTGCTATTGCTGTTTTCGCCAGCAATCATTTGTGTTCGCGTGAAATAAGTTTGTATAGTGTGTGGGCGAGCATAGATCAAACAATCGACGCGGAATCATCGAATTTGTACAGGCCAATTTGTGTAGTCTATGGCCCGCTTTAAGCGGGCCACAGACTACACAACATTTGTACAAATGCGATGAAATTCGATGAAATTTTGTCGCTGTGAGCACGATTTGCATAGTGTATGGCACTGCTTGAATGAGCGCCCAAACGGTTGGAGTAAAATCGGTCGGGATCGAAATATTTTGTACAAAACATTCTCCCAGCCGGGGTGGAGATGGTTTTTTTTGTTTCTGTTGCTGTTTTCGCCAGCAATCATTTGTGTTCGCGTGAAATATGTTTGTATAGTGTGTGGGCGAGCATAGATCAAACAATCGACGCGGAATCATCGAATTTGTACAGGCCAATTTGTGTAGTCTATGGCCCGCTTTATAGTGTAACATTTGTTTTTGCTAATGACAAATCGAAAAAATCAACTCAAACGTAAAGCGGGCCATAGACTACACAAATGGCTTGTGCGAATTCGATGATTCCAAAACAATTGTTGATTCTATGCTCGCCAACACACGATAAAAACATATTTCACGGGAACCCAAACGATTGCTGGCGAAAACAGCAACATTGACAAAAAAATAATCTCCACCCCGGCTGGGGCTGAGTGAATGGTTTGGATTTTGTACAAGCAGCACCATACACCGCCACAGAGGGTGATTTGTACAAAATATTTCGATCCGGACCGATTTTACTCAAACCGTTTGCGCGCTTTTTCAAGCAGTGCCATACACGTGTGGCTCAGCATAATTTATGCTTCAGCCACCTGGTAAGGATAAATTATTTCCCTCTGTCTATCTCCTACGCTTGGGTTAAAATCCTTATCGAATTCTTAACCCAAGCGTTGGAAATTTCCATCACGTTGTTTGGTTTTGTGCATAGGTAGTGCATCTATGCAAAAAAGGGACGAAACCAAGAACAACGATGGAAATTTCCATAGCGTCGGGTACGCAGGTAGATTAGACATAAGGGACCTTTGGTATAAATAAAGTGGAACGAGAGTTCCAGGGAGATTAGTCTTAGTTTAAACTTAGAAGTTGTTTAACCTTCCATCCGAAATCATCTACAATTGGTGGCAGCGGTGGGATGCGGTGAGAATTTGCCACTTGTGGTAAATTTCCTCACCGCAGACCCAGTTAAAAAAAAATATAATATTCGTCAAAAGTACTTTGATGTGCAAAAAGTGCCTTCGTGAAGAAAAGTGTTCGACGAACGACGACGGTGGATTCCTTTTCTTTCCCGTCGCGGTTGGTTTACCGAGTTTTTTCTGGCCGTTCAGAAAAAAAGTGCTAGTGTGTGCTAGATTTCGTTCCGCTGTTACGTGTTTCGGGAATCCGTGGGCTTGAGCCAGGAATCTGTCCGCTAGGAGGAAGTGACCGGATGCATGTCCGGTTAGCAGCGAGCTGTCTGTGAAAAAAAACGAAGAGTAGTTATGCTCTCGGCGTGAGACATATTGTTCGATCGCAAAGTGACAGCGCAATGATGATTACGACAACGAAGGCGATAATATGATGGTAGTGTGCGCAATCTCGATGTGAGCGCTGTGAATGAAGATTTTAAGGCCAAAATAGAGATCTTCCTCGGGGCTATACAGAAGAGTGTTTCTAACTGGTCCAAATCCGCTGACCAAAACAGAAACCAAGTGAAGTTCCATTCGAGAGCCGTAAAGTGAAAGAAAATTGTGAAAATATTTGGGCTACCCCGTCATCATCATCGATTGATTGACCCCAAGTTCTTTTTGTAGTGTGTGGTGCTCCGAGGGAAATTATCCTCACCAATGATTTTTTCGACATACAAGGTGAAACGCAATAGCAACATCAGCGACAACAACAACAGCAAGGGTCTATGCCAAAGTGAAAAGTGGGTAAAATTGTGAATGAGGTGAACCATTATCATCTACGTCTCGCCTTAGAGTCTTCTAGCAAGCGCTATCTAAGCAGAGTGTGTCCATAGGAAAATTGTAATTACATACCATCTAGGGAAAAAAATAAGTTAATACACATCAACACATCACCAATAGTGCTAAGCAATAAAAGTGAGCAGAGAGTAGTCGGAAGCTGTCAAAATTTTTCTGTTACTAAGAAAAGTTTTCCCCTAAACTACAACAGAAAAAAAAACTAGTGCCACCGATCCACTTCCGCGTTCCGTTGTCGTCGAGGTGTAAACAAAACAAACAAAAAACGGAGCCGAATACAGCATTCGGGGCAGCAGCTGAAGCAACAGCAACAGCAGCAGCGGCAACAGTAGCAGTACCAGGACCGGGCAGTAGCAGCAACTTCGACGAAGAAATGAGCGGTCGGCCTAGGACCACCTCGTTTGCGGAGGGCAACAAACAGAAAAACTATCCCGTCATGGGGGGCATGAAAATTATCAGTAAGGATGGTTCAAAAGTGACAACGGTTGTGGCAACTGCCGGCCAGGGACCAGACAAACCACAGGGAAAATTTTACCTACAATTTCTTCAAGTATGAATACAACAGTAATTTTCATTTCGTTTGTATTTTTCGCTTCTCGGAATACACCTACGTGCAAATAGGCTCACGACTCTTGATGCAGTTGTAATTGGACAAATTTTATGATAACAATCATTTGTAAAAGAAAATCTAATTTAAACAAAAATTTATTAAAAACACGCGGAAGCGTAGGACTGAACTTATATACAATAAGGAAAACTACATGGTTTGACCAGAAGTTGCTAGAAGAGAGATTCGTTTAATAACATGCGAATGCGGCGGAAACGATTACCAGGAGAGCAGGAGGAAAGAAAATCAGAAATTATTAAAAAAAAAAACACAGAAAATTGTATTGACTTTAGGGCTACTATTGCTACATTTACCATTTAATCACAAACAAAATACACCTCTGAAAATTATAACGAAAAAACGAGCAAACATAAAGGATATTGAAAACCGAGCATTATCAATACTGCAAAAAAAAAAAAAATGCAGAACGAGTTACATCTATTTAATGATTACATTTATTTAATGATGAATGATAATTTGTTTTCAAAATTCCATAAAGGCCAATTATTTTTTTAAAAAAAGGCCATAAAATACTTTCTTTGGAACTCGAAAAAAAAAATAAAACATAAGCGGAAAGATTAACCCAAAACAGAATAATTATAAAAAGAAAATAATAAAGTTGAGTGAATCCGATGCTTATCATAAGTCATCAAAAAGGGTCCTCAATTCTAAAAGGCTAAAAATGCCGAATAAATTCCAGCTAAAATGCTGATGACGGCATTGACCGTTTAATAATGGAAAAATATCCATTTCTTGTTCCCAGCAAAATAAATGCTGAAGACGGCACTGACCGTATTTAAAATTCCTGCCATAAAAAGGTGGATGAAAAGAAGAGATTAAAGTTCAAAACGGAATTTCCGAGGATAATTCACGTTTTGATCTTAAAAAAAAAATCTCCATAAATATTTAGGGTTATCTTGACACCGCAGAATTTTATTTATTTTCAAAATTCCATAAGATAATATTTAATTTTTTTTTTTTTTTACTGTCATATATCGGGTAAATTGATTTCCTTATGATCAAGATCATAAGAATTTTTGTGTTTGTTAATTGAATATCATATTTCGACCAATGAGAGGCGCCAACTCATTGGAAGAATATGGTTTCAAAATTGCAATACAAAAAGAAATTAAATTTAATGCCACGACGTGACTTAGTACTGCAGTTCTAGTCACAGATATATTGACGGAGCAGTAAGGAGTGAATTTTTATTTTTTTTAAAGTTTTCAAATTTGTCATACTTTTGAAAACTTATTTTTGGAGGGTTGAGGAGGATGACCCTCATGTTGCTCAACATAAAAAACGTTTTTAACGAAATAGTCAATTTGAAAAATATGAACGCTGGAAAAGTTCAATTATTAAATATTGAATTGGATAAACATACGTTTGCGATTTTAAGAATTTAATAAATAAATGTAAAAAAAAAATGTCTGCAAGTGTTTAGGACCGTTAAGGGTGACACCTTCTGGCCCTTAACCGTAGGTATTATAAAAAAAAAAGAGCTAAGTTAAGACCGTCAAATATATATATTAAAAAAAAAAAGATTTGTTAGGATCGTCAAGGGTGACACCTTCTGGCCCTTGATCGTAGGAATTGTAACTAAAGTTTAGCTCAGGATGATCAAGGGTGACGCCTTCTGGCCCTTGATCATAAAAAAAGGGGGTGAGTAATGTGGCTCAGCATAATTTATGCTTCAGCCACCTGGTAAGGATAAATTATTTCCCTCTGTCTATCTCCTACGCTTGGGTTAAAATCCTTATCGAATTCTTAACCCAAGCGTTGGAAATTTCCATCACGTTGTTTGGTTTTGTGCATAGGTAGTGCATCTATGCAAAAAAGGGACGAAACCAAGAACAACGATGGAAATTTCCATAGCGTCGGGTACGCAGGTAGATTAGACATAAGGGACCTTTGGTATAAATAAAGTGGAACGAGAGTTCCAGGGAGATTAGTCTTAGTTTAAACTTAGAAGTTGTTTAACCTTCCATCCGAAAAGTTCTACACACGATACAAATCGTGTTCGCAGCGACAGAATGTCATCGAATTTCATCGCATTTGTACAAATACTGTGAATAGACTACACAAATGGCTTGAGCAAATTCGATGATTCCACGACGATTGTTTGATTCTACACTCGCCTACACACGATACAAACATATTTCACGCGATTACAAACGATTGCTGGCGGAAACAGCAACAACAAAAATCATCTCCACCCCGGCTGGGGCTGAGTAAATGGCCTGAGTTTTGTGCCACAGATGGTTGCTTGTACAAAAAATTTCGATCCCGACCGATTTCACTCAAACTGTTGATAGTGCCAACTTCGGATTAATGAAATGCTTTTTTCCGGAATTTTTAATCGTGTATTTCAGGAACGATTAAAATTCTCCTGCAATAGTAGTTTAGGGTTAGCAAATAAATCGCGAATTATAAGAAAGAACTTACGTTTAGTGTACATTTAAATCCTTTTTCCCTGTACTATTCTCGTCGGTTTGAAATATAATCGGTTCCTATATGGATATAAACTTTGATAACATTATGTTCATTTTATTTTCCACATGGTTGCTCACCGTTTGTTGCTGCACCGAGTGCAATCAAATGCAACTCCTAACCTTCACAAGAAAACCTTCGATAATCTGCCCTCTGTTTAGATATTATTATTATTAGAGGCGATTCGCAAATATCTATATAATCTACTAACCTTTTTATAACTTTACACTTTTCGAATTAATTATATAATCAATGAGTATTCAACTCGGAACTCTCGCAAAAATCACGCTATCATTTAAGACGCCAGCTTTAGAAAAATCACCCTCGTTTTCCGCCTATCACTTGACAAGTCTAATGACGTTTTCCATCGTACAATTGTGTTGGTGGTTACGATCGGACGTTTCTGATCGAGGGATTCGACACGGCGCCGATAACAGTCCCCCCGGTAGTGCGGCCACATTCCTCCTGGGACGCAATAGGTTGAACGCCAACGTCGAGAACCGCGATCTTAACTGCAGGGCGCTCATAAATACCATGCGCCGTCTGGACGACCGCCCATCTCACTTGTCCATCTTTGGCATGGCTTGTCCCGATGACTCTGCCCTTAGGCCACGTATTCCGGGGTGAGTTGGGATCAGCAATCACGACGACATCTCCTACGGAAATCGGACGAGCTAGATTGAACCACTTGGACCGCCGTGTAAGACACGGAAGATAGTCGTTGAGCCAATGTCTCCAGAAAATATTCGCGATCAACTGAGAGGTGTGCCAGGATTTCTTCAACGCTTTAGAACTATCGTCAAAGAGAGCCAACGGTTTCAGGCCATCCGACGATCCCAGGATGAAATGATTCGGCGTTAGAACAGGTGAATCCTCGTCGTCCAATGCAACAAAGGTGAGAGGCCTGGAGTTGACTGTCCCTTCAATTTCGGTCAATGCGCACCGGAGTACTTCATCAGATGGCAGTCTAGTCAACGTCATGTTTTGCAGGTTCTTTTTTACACTTTGTATGAGCCTCTCCCACGAACCGCCCATGTGCGGAGAAGCTGGCGGATTGAACTCCCATCTGGTATCTGGAGATACGATTGCTGCTATCAATTTGTTTTGATTCATCTTATCCAGTTCTATGGACAATTCTTTCGAAGCTCCTATAAAATTCGTTCCACGATCACTGTAAATGGCTGCAGGAACACCTCGTCGAACCATGAACACTCTTAGGGCCATTATACAGGAATCTGTTGTAAGGGAATGCGCCAGCTCGATGTAGATTGCTCGGGTTGTTAGACAGGTGACTAAGACGCCCCATCTTTTCTCTGACCGACGACCTACAGAAACTGGTATCGGACCGAAATAGTCCACACCCACGTACGTGAAAGGTCGACAAAATGCAGCCAACCTCGAAGCAGGAAGATCGGCCATTGCTGGTGGTTGTGGTTTAGCGTTTGCGTTTTTACATTGTTGGCAATCTCCTCTCATTCTACGGAAGAAAGCTCTTAATTTTGGGATATAATAACGTAAACGTAGACGGTTGATTGCGGTTTCATGATTGCGATGTAGCAGATTTCGATGGTAATGTTGTGCGATTAGTTTGGTAAGATGGTGCGTGGGTGGCAAAACTATTGGGTTTTTAGATTCTAGGTCAGTAAATTGGCAATTTTTAGCGCGATTATGAATGCGCATAACTTGATGTTCGTCTAGAAACGGTGATACGCGAAAAAGTGAACTGCGTTTAGGTAAGGAAGTATTCGATGGTTTCTGTAGAAGGGAATATTCTTCGGGGTAGGCATAGCTTTGAACTTGACGATACAAAAGGTTTTGTGCTGCAATAAGCTCATCTTGACTTAGTGGTAATAAAATGCATGGTCTCTGCGACTCTCTTTTGATCTTCAAGAAAACGATGAACTTTTTAACGGCCCTCAAGAACATTGCAGTCAATCGGTACAGTTTGACCCATTTGGAGAAGTTTTCAACTTCAACGATCGGCTGGCAGGTAGCGTAGTGCAGCATCAATCTCGGTCGTAGTTCTTCTACGGTAGCCCCTAGAGTCGATGGAATTTTAGGCCACTTTTGCTTTTGCTGGTAGATAAATGGTGGACCTTTGAATCCATTTCGTACCGTCGTCAGAAACATTGTCCTTGGTTGGTACCCAATTCCATTCACTGATGTCAGTCAGCTCTAATATTTCACTCACGCGCGTGCCGACAAACTGGCTGTAGCGACGATGATCGGATTTAAGCCAGCATAATAGATTTCTAGAGTCGGTCCAGTAAAAACGATGGGAGATGTGGATCGATAAAGACTTGATGACACTCGAAGCGAATCTTGCCCCAAGAATTCCCGCTTGCAGCTCAGACCTAGGAATGGTCAAAAATTTCAGTGGTGAAACACGCGTTTTAGTTCCAACTAGCGAGCACTCTATGTGTACACCCTCTTCGAATCTCAAGAATACAGCTGCAGCGAATCCACTCTCGCTGGCATCTACAAACGTATGGAGCTGCACTTCTGTTGCACTCGAGGCGGAGGTCAATGCCCGAAAACAGCGAGGAATGCGAATATCTTCTAAGTTGGGTAACACTTTTAACCATTGCAACCATTTCCTGAAAAGATCGTTATCTATAGCTTCGTCCCAAGCTGTGCCAGCTCGCCAAATCTCTTGGAGGATCACTTTCAAATACATGAGGACATGCCCGATTAATCCGAGAGGGTCGAATATCATCATCAGAGTTCTTAACACTTCTCTCTTCGTTGGTATACGTTTCCCCAACAGAAGTTCAGGATCGTGGCGTGAGGAGAGCTTAAATCTGAACATATC